>NC_061869.1:39587276-39631278 GCF_907164915.1 Impatiens glandulifera | reverse complement strand
TCTAATGAAATGTGATTTCGATACACCTACATTGAGAACAGTTAGACGTATATATAATTCATTCATCATTTCATTATCAAAATTCCAATAGTCAAACTATTTTAACACATGGTCAAAATAATTTGACCCAACAATTTCCCCCTTTTTGATGATGATATAAAAATCCTGCATATACAACCGATTAGCGTATCCATCATATAAATGTAAACCAACCCCTATTTATATGCAAATATTTTCAGACACACAACATTCAGAATATCAAATTCATAAACCCACAAATATGAGTGTTTTTAGAAGAAACACACAAAACATTGTTCCAAAAATAGAAGAGATAAGTTCACAACAAAACATCATCAAAACATTTTCAAAAACTTCATCTAAAATGAAAATAAATTCTATTCTAATCTCCTTCTTCTTCTTCCTAATCATCATTCTTGAAAAGGGATAGTCTTCAACCTAAGAGGTCTTTAAGACTGCAGTTAGAGGAGGGTTGGAAACATCTCTTTTCCTTTTCTTGGACCTGAGCCTCTTCACCCTAAGAACATATTCAACAACTTTCTGGTTGTTCAGAATTTTGGAAGGAAGGTGAAAGCTTTTACCGGGTTCATCCATAAGGAAGCACAAGAAAGCGCCAAGAGGACCGTCAAATCCAAAGATAGTCTTCCGGGCAACGACCATTCTGACAAGGTTTCCGAAGAGGAAGCTTGTCCAGTTGATGGGCACGCCCCTTGTGATAGCCACCATTATCTCGAAAATCTTAGTACAATACTTGTAGGAAGATTCTTTGGCAAGAAGAGAAAACTAATCTTTCAGGAGATTTTTCTTCCCGTGAATATCCATTTGGGGAGAATCAGAGAAGACTTTCATCATAGTAAACATTATTTCAGGAGGGGAGCGAGGAAACTCATGAATACCTATAGTGGGAAGTTGGAAGAACATACCAAATGATTCTTAGGAGATGCAGATCATCTGGACCATAACAATCCCAGCAACGATCTTATCCTGATAGAAACCGACTATTTCGAAAAATTCACGAACCAACTATTCGTGATAGAGATGATGGGGGGTGAGGAATTTTCTCAGCCCGGAGGCTTTCAAGGATTCAAACATCTTATGCATACCAGGAGATTTCAACGTGGAAACTGATTTGAAGTCCACTTGAATAGATTTCGGTGAGAAGGAAGACATTTCGACTAGGTGAACAAGAGCTAGACGATTCAAATTCTAGAGAGAGATACAAATTATGAAATACTCAACCATTTGAGTAATATCATTCATTAAACATTAAAACCTATAGTGTAGTTAAGATGCAATGATAATATCTACTATCAAAAATTCAGAAGTCTGTTCCCAAGGGACGCATCATTTAATCATGAAAATGCACAGTTAATACTAAACGTAAAAACTAAAGTTATCAGAAATATTAGTCATTTTTCATCTATTGAGAGATACGTGTCTTCAATAATTTTGAGGAATGACTGATTTGATTTTTGGCGGGAATAGGTACATGAGCACACATTTAATCAAAAGACAGCTGTCCAAATAGCTAGAAGATAAAGGATCCAATTACACAAGTAGTTAGACATTTATTCTCCTTTTCACATTTTTAACTTCTATTTAGAAATCCGTCTATTAAACGTATACATCTAAATATGCAAAAACATCACGTGCAACACACGTGTCTAGTTAGACGTGATCATCCTTTTGCTCATGATGTAAGAACGTCTAGCGTCTATTAGACGTGTGCGTCTAACCATACAGGTTAAATAATCAAGACAAATATTCCAAAGGAAGATTAAACTACTAGAGTAGACGTACGTCTAAGTAGTTGTGTTTTTCAAACCCCTAATCCTTAGGACGTATTAAGACCTCTATCTTCATATTTGTTCAGTTATGTTTTGAACAATATGTTCCCCCTCAATTTATGCACGTAATCACATCAATCAAGATCAACAAGACCTAAAATGTTTCTAAATTGAGAAAACTTAGCTTCGGGCAGAGGCTTCGTGAAGATGTCTTCCGTTTGTTGATCTGTGGGAACATATTCAAGACGAATCTGCTTCTGATTAACGTGTTCTCGGATAAAATGATGCCTGATTTCGATATGCTTTGTCCGAGAATGCAAAACTGGATTGTAGGTGATTGCGATAGCACTAGTGTTGTCGCAGAAAATTGGAGATTCATTAGCCTCAATCCCATAGTCCCTAAGCTGTTGTTGTTGAATCCACAGGAGCTGAGAGAAACAGCTACCAGTTGCAAGATACTCTGCTTCAGCTGTAGACTTGGAAACTGATGTCTGCTTCTTACCGAACCAAGAGATTAAACGATCTCCAAGGAACTGGCAAGTTCCACTCGTGCTTTTTCTATCAATTTTGCACCCTACATAATCTACATCTGAGAAACTGGTCAAATTGAAACTGAAATCCTTCGGATACCACAGTAAAGTGAGAAAGTTTAGGATTAGCCTGAAATCTGCCACAAACTCTTACTGCAAACTAAATGTCTGGGCTGCTAGCAGTCACATAAAGCATGGATCCGATGAGTCCTCTGTATGCTATAACATCGACACATTGCCCACCTTCATCTTTATCCAGTTTACTAAAGGAACTCATTGGAGTAGTTGCAGCAGAACAGTTCTCCATACCAAACTTCTTTAGAAGTTCCTTGGTGTATTTGGCCTGATTGATGAGGGTCCTATTTTCTAACTGACGGACTTGAAGCCCAAGGAATAATATCAATTCTCCCATCATGCTCATTTCAAATCTGTCCTGCATCATCTTAGAAAACCTCTCGCACAATTTGGGGTTAGTTGAAGCAAAATTGATGTCATCAACATATATTTGAACAAGTAGAATGTGAGAGCCTTTAGTGAATCTAAACAATGTTTTATCTATAGTTCCGACAACAAAATCATGATCAAACAAAAATTCAGTTAAAGTGTCGTACCAAACTCTAGGAGCTTGTTTCAGACCATACAATTCTTTATCAAGCTTATAAACATAATTAGGTAACACATGATCTACAAATCCAGGGGGTTGCTCAACATAAAATTCTTCACTCAGTTTCCCATTTAAAAATGCACTTTTCACATCCATTTGAAAAACCTTAAAGTTCTTAAATGATGCATATGCTAGAAAGATTCTAATTGCCTCAAGTCTTGCTACAGGTACAAAAGACTCATCAAAATCGATACCTTCCTCTTGTATGTATCCTTGAGCAACTAAACGAGCTTTGTTTCTAATGACTAAACCATCTTCACTAAGCTTGTTTCAAAAGACCCATCTTGTTCCTATAACTGACTTATCAGTTGGTCTAAGAGTAAGATGCCACACTTTATTCCTCACAAATTGGTTTAACTCCTTCTGCATAGCATTGATCCAATCTGGATAAACTACAGCTTCACCAATTTATTGGGTTCAATATGAGAAATAAATGCAGAATTGGCCATTTCATCCATCAATTGACGTCTTGTCCTTCAAGGAGAGAAGGGATTTCTAATGATCAATTCTGGTGGATGACTTCTGTTCCATCTGAAGTTGGATCCAAGTGGATTGGTCATCTGGGCTGGTGTCTCTACGACGTCTAAACTCTCAACATCTTGTTGAACAGGAGTTTGTACGTCTGGTTGAGCCTCAACCGGATCAGCCACTGGATTAGACACAACAATCCGCTTGTCCAGAGTTTCTTCTTCTTCACTCACAGACTCAAGACTTGTTGCTTATAGTCTGTCAGCAAGATCAATGGGTTCAATGGATTTGCTCTCAATAGGCTCATCAAAAACTACATGGAGGGATTCTTCAACTGTCTGTGTTCTTTTGTTGTACACTCTGTAAGTCTTACTTACAGACGAATATCCCAACATGAATCTATCATCTATTTTAACATCAAAAGCGGTCACATAAACCTTTCCATTGTTATGAACAAAACATTTGCACCCAAATATCTTGAAAGAAGAAACTGTGGAAATTCTCCCATAATACAGTTCATAGGGAGTTTTATCAAAACGTTTGTTAATTATTGACCGATTTTGTGTATAGCAAGCAGTGCTAATGGCTTTCGCCCAGAACCTCTAAGGCACGTCTGATTCAGCTAGCATGGATCTCGCAGCTTCCTTCAGGGTCCTCACTCTTCTCTCAGCAATGTCGTTTTGCTGTGGAGTTCTAGCACTAGACAACTCATGCCTAATTCCAGTCTCCTCGAGATAGGATATTAGGTATCTGTTAGTGAACTCAGTTCCCTGATCACTTCTAATGCATGCAATGTTCAAGAATTTCTGATTCTAAATTCTTTTAAATATTCTAATCAGATTTTCAGCAGTTTTATCCTTTGATGGCAAGAATGCAACCCATGTAAATCGAGAAAAGTCATCAATAACAATTAGGGCAAATCTCATTCCTCCTAAACTTTTTACAGGAATTGGACCAAACAGATCCATATGTAGAGTTCTACGCAACGGCTGGATTGTGATTTCCCTTTACTTTTGAACGATGATCTGCCCTGTTTACCTAACTGGCAAGTAGTGCATATCTTGTCCTTTGAAAACTGAAGTTTGGGCAAACCAATAACTAAATTGTTATAACAAATGTTATTAATGGTTTTGAAATTCAAATGGTTCAATCTTTTATGCCATAACCATTTCTGGTCATTTTTGGCAATCATGCACATAGGATCAGAAGATTCTTTTTGCCAATTCATTTTGTATGAGTTTCTACTCTACTACTAGTTAACAGAGTATTTCCATTTTGGTCCTGAACTAGACATGCATGAGTTTGAAAATCAACTGACAAACCATTATCACATAGTTGACTTATACTAATCAAGTTATAGCATAAATTGTCTACAAGTAGCACGTCATTAATAGTTAAGTTACCATGGATAATCTTACCCTTACCCATGATCTTACCCTTCTTGTTGTCACCAAAAGTAATCTTAGGTCTAGAGCATTCTGATATATCTGTAAGAAGTCTTCTGTTTCTTGTCAAATGCTTGGAACATCCGCTATCAAGATACCATATAAATTCCTCCAGCCCATCGTTTATTTGTTCCCACACAAAACAATATTTACAATATTTTGGTACCCACATTCAATTGGGTCCTCGGACAATCAGTCCCTTAGGAATCTATATCTAAGTTATTTTGATGTATTTCCCATTTTGTGTTGTGATTAATACGTATGTTTTTGACTTAGCAGACAACTTTCTACTAGCCATGGATCCCTTAGCTTTTGAAGAAGACTTTCTTTTAAAACTTTTTGACTTTGAATCAGGTTTAATATTTCCAGACTTGCTAGCTGCTTCTAATTTATTCTTCATCCAGCTAACAGTCGGCGGAACATATATAATTTCATTTTTAAGAGCTATTTCTTCATAAATTATATCAGATTCACTATCAGTCAAACTCCCTTTAACAAAACTTACTGGCTTAAGCTTGTCATTTGATGAGTTTGACTTTTTGCAGGACAGGTTAGGGTCATTGCTGTCAAATCCTAGACCGGATTTAGATCCAACAGGTTTTAACATACTAATCTGATGTTTGACAGCATCTCCGGACCTTGTCCAAGCACTTACAACATAGTTCAACCTCTTGTTTTCAGATGAAAGAATTTGAATCTTTTCTTTGAGCATCTCATTCTCAGATGAGATCTCTGCTATGTTCTTGTCAAAAATATTTGATTCAGATTCTTTGTTAGAGGAAGGAACAATTTATTCATATTTCACTTTCATTTCGTAAAAATAGTTAGTTAACTTTTTGTACTCAATGGCCATTTCATTGAGTGCATTAGTTAACTCCTCAATGGCCATCATTTACCTTGGATTGGTCATCTGCCATCAAGCTAGTAACATCTTCAGTCTCTCTTTCAGCAGGGGACTCCTTTGAGTCGCTATCACCCCATTTGTATTTGTTTTCAACACACATGAAAACTTTCTGGTCCTTCTTTGTTTGAGCGTTTCTACCATAGATCTGAGTAAGCTTATCCCATATCTCCTTAGTAGAGGAACAGGACTTGATTTCATAGAACACGTTCATGTTGATCGAATGATACAGAATGTTCCTAGAAACATTATCCAGGTTGGTGGTCATCTTGTCTTCAATGGTCCACTCACTTCTTGGCTTCGAAATTTTTATGGGGCCATCAGTAATGACACTCCACATATCACAATCAAGGGTAGCCAAGTGAGCTTGCATTCTCATCATCCAATACTCACAGTTGTCTCTTGACAAAATGGGGATCTCATTGATGATAGACATGTTTCAGAACCTTTGAGCTTGAGAATAGAAACAGAGCTCTAATACCAATTGATAGGATCGGCTTAATCAATAGAGACGGGGGTCTGGAGATTGATGAAGGCTTATGAAAAACGGTTTGAAAGAAATCTTGTTAGGGATTTAATTCACTTTCTATTCTACGCAAACCCTTATAAACACTTTAAACAGAATCAAGTGCGGAATGTTTACTTAGGTTTGAAGCTCAAGATGAAAAATGAGAAGATGACAGAAAGGAACAACACAACAATTTGTTTATGGATGTTCGGAGTAAACTCTCCTACGTCACCCATTCTTCCAACCACCGGAATGATTCACTATAATATGATTCGAATCAAATATAGTTTGCACACACTTAGCTCACTGTTGAACAGAACACCCTCTGTTCAACTTACAAAATGAAGAATATCATTCAGCTAAATGATGCTTTGATTCTAACTCTCTCTTAATTAACACACAGTACAATCAGGAAAGAAGCTTCACAGTATGAATGTTCAAAGGCTTGATTTCTTAGTAAGCAAGATGATCGACTGATTTCTCTCTCTATAATTCCGGAAGTTCGTCTGTTGTCCTTAGGAATCTTTAAATATGCATAGATACCAACGGTCGAATTTTCAGAATGATACGTGGCACTCTTCCATTGGAACGCCTCCATAGTACACAATAGACTCTAAATACAAGGATCGTGGCCGTACAGAACAGGTAGTGCGCCGAATATTCTTCAGAGATTTAACTGCAAAACAAGTAGTGGGAAGGATATTCGTTTACGTGTCATTTGTTGATTGGTTGCATAGGGCTGTCGTACTGATCTTCACAAGAACGTGGACCAAAAGTAGCTAACATCTATAGCACGTGGGTAGACGGGTGCTAGCTTCAAGCAACGGCTTAAGAAAAACAATTAGACGTATTTCAATTAGACGACCTCGTCTAATGAAATCAAACGTCTTCGTCTAGTAACAGAAACCATTAGACCACCTGGTCTAAAGGGATTAGACTTACGTCTAATTACAATCACTTCGGACTAATCTGAAGGAGTTAGACTGCACGTCTAACTTTTACAAGTTAGACTGCACGTCTAACTTTCACAAGTTAGACTGCACGTCTAACTTTCACAAGTTAGACTGCACGTCTAACTTTCTCTTTCTATTAGACTGCACGTCTAACTCCGCTGAGTTAGACTGCACGTCTAATTCCGAAATCCATTAGACTACACGTCTAACTTCGCTGAGTTACACTACACGTCTAATTATGAGATCTATTAGACTGCACGTCTAACTCCACGAGTTAGACTACACGTCTAATTACGAGATCTATTAGACTGCACGTCTAACTCCACGAGTTAGACTGCACGTCTAATTACGAGATCTATTAGACTGCACGTCTAACTCCACGAGTTAGACTGCACGTCTAATTACGAGATCTATTAGACTACACGTCTACCTCCACGAGTTAGACTACACGTCTAATTACGAGATCTATTAGACTGCACGTCTAACTCCACGAGTTAAACTGCACGTCTAACTCCACGAGTTAGACTGCACGTCTATTTACGAGATCTATTAGCATGCACGTCTAACTCCATGAGTTAGACTGTACGTCTAATTTCATACATTTAATACCAAATCAATATAATGAGCCTCATTAAAACCAAGTCTAATGAAATATGATTTCGATACACCTGCATCAAGAACAGTTAGACGTATATATAATCCATTCATCATTTCATCATCAAAATTTCAATAGTCAAATTATTTCAACACATGGTCAAAATAATTTGACCCAACAACATTCTCTTCAATAAACTGATGAATAAAACCACATACCTGTTCATGCTCAAAATTCCATTCCTCGTCAGATTTGGATGCATGTTTCTCACTACCAAAAACTGGTAAGTGTAAAGTTTTAACAAATAACATATCCTTAATCTTTCCTTTCAAATTTAATAATTTGAGTCATTCAGTAAAATCATCATACTCGTGTTTATCTCCATAATTCAATCAAGTCCTAGACAACTAACCAAGCTCTGATACCACTTGTTGGGAAAACGTATATTTTATTCCCTACTTGATTAAAAAATTTAGGAGCAGATAAAGCACAAGTAAAATTGGAAATAAATAACACAATTCACACACGATATTTTTACGTGGAAAATCTCCTCAAATCAAGGAGTAAAAACCACGGGACTTTACGTACAGTTCAAGCTTCACTATAATTAGAGTTGGGAATACAAACAAGAATAACAACCTTTTAATACCGTATAAAGATAAAATGGCATAACCAAAAAGATAAAACTTTTTGTTCCTAAACAAGTCAAATAAAAAAACTCAAATTAGGAAAAATCTTTAAGTCCTAGAAAAACTCCGTTTGAATCTCCGACGTGAGTTTGATGAACCCGCGCGACTGTAGGCGAAAATCTTCTACAATGTTTTCTTTTTCTTCCTCTCTTTTAATTTTTTACTTATGCTTCTTAATGACGGATGTTGCTCTTTTTATACTGGAGCAATTAGGTTATAACATAACCCTTTAAATACTATAATACCCTTAATGAATTAAAAGTGAACTTGAACCACTATTGTGTCTTTTTCATAGTTGAGAGCCCAAACAAAAACCCAATCGGAGTCAAATAAGATGGTGACTCAAAACTCAGTAGAAAACTCCAAAATCGGGATCTATTTTTAGGTCGAACACTATCCATCATCTTAATATATTTGTTCATAATGATGGAGCGATCAATTGTCGTGTTTTCATATACCATGTCCAACCTCAACTTAGTTTTCGTTTTGAATTCGTTAATTGATTATGCAATAATGTATTATTACTAGTGCTAAGGAAAATAGTGATGTGGTGCCACATGGGTGCCATGTCACCTAATCGACAACTCAACAAAAACTAGTTTATTCTAATTATTATTTTTTTAAATAAATCGATTAAGAAGATGATTTGTAATCCTTCTAATTATGAAGAAACTGTTCTAATATGGTATTGCATAACAGCAAAAGTGATTTTCCCTTTCATTAGGACTATCTTATACCTTCTTTTGATTTCTTAATTCTGGCCAACAATCTTATGCTTTATCTGCTTAAACTCGTTAATTGATTCATGATGCGACAGTCTATTATTTACTTTTGAGATTTGTTTGTGATTTTGATTTTGTTAATTGATTGATAATGCGACAATGTATTATTACTTGTAAGATTTTTTGAGGAACTATTTGAATTGAATGCATTAGTAATAACTAATCAGGATCATCCATGAATAACAATACTAGTACTGTTATTCTAATATATTTCTTCATATTGATGCATCTATCTATTTTGTTGTTGTTATATAACACTGGTTTATTTTGGTATAACGTCTCTATTACTAAGGATAATGTTTCAAATGTCATAACTCTTGAATTATTATTGATTTAAGGACAATTAACATGATTCACAATTTTCACTACAAACATAAAAGTTCTTAAATTGAAAACGTCTTTAGTTGCAACTATTTTTTTCTCTCTTAAAATTACTCATGTATACTAACTGTTATTTCTCTTTTCTTCGTTGATTCAAGAAAAAATAAATAAAAAATACTAGAAATGTGTGGAGTAATTTTCATACAGAAAAATTCTTGAATTTTTAGTAAATAGTTAACTTAATTCTTTAGTGGGAACTTGAGTATTCTATCATTACTTTGTCCCTAATATATTTGCACCTGTTTGGAAACACTTAAATCTACTTTGTTTTTGTTTGAACAAAAATATTATTTATAAATTTATTAAAAACATTTTTATTGGCATGTCTATTATTTAAATATTGATTAAGATTAAATATTGTTTTAAAATATATCATAACTATATATATATAATTATATATATATATAATTAATGTAATTGATAAAATAACAATATTAGAGTTAGAAAAAAGATTGGACTGAAGAGGCTAAAGAATATCCCGGTATTCGTGATCATGTTCGTTGCACGCCTGCACTTGCATTTAGGGTTTTCAATTTTTGAGAGGTGAAAAAGAGAACTGGAGTCCAATCCCAGCACTCCGAGTTTCAAAATGTAGGGATTGTCGGCCGTCACGGAAGAAGGAAAACTCATGTTCGTTGTTCGGCTGTCTCAAAAGAAAACGAAAAGTTTCTGTTGAAGGTATTTTCCGATTTTAAGATTTGATTTTCATAAATTGCTTCAACTTTCAAACCAAATGCTCCACATTTATGATTTAGGTATCTACAGACTAAGATTTTTGAAGAAGTCTTTTGATTTTATTTCAGTTCTCTATTTCAGACTCCAGCCTAAAATTCTTTTTCTTTATCATAAAAGCCTAGAAGGTATTTTGGATGCATATTATCTCTAATTTCTAATTTCAGTTATATGTGTTTAATTCATAAATGCTAGAGGTATTAATGTTACATAGAGTCTAAAGATGAATAAGATAAAAGTGGTATGATTATGATAAAAACTGATTTTTTATTTAATTATTTTATTTATTTTCCTATATTATACTAATATAGGTTATGGAGAAGTATTTAAAACGAAGTGTTGACTCTTATAAAAGTGTTAATGAATAAATCAGTGAAAACAACATTAGTGCGTTGAATTTAACCCGGATGATGTTATTAGTGATCCAGGGCTACGCAAACCAATGAATGAATTTGATATTTCTATTAGAGATCAAGTTCGAAGAGAGCATTTGATTAGAGGCCCTTGTCAACCTTTTGGTCATAGCTATCATCGAAAACAATTTGGTAAAGTGTGTAAGAGTTTTCAAGATGTTTGGTTTAAAAGGTTTTTATGGTTAGAGTATAGAATATTAAAAGATGTTGCTTTTTTGTTTTGGTGTTATCTCTTTACAAACTCGCATAGAGGATGTCGAGTTAGAGATGAGGTGTTTATTAATTCAGGAATAAGAAATGGGATAAAAGCGATTTAAATATTTAATACACATGTTGGTGGCATAGCTAGTGTTCATAATGACGCAAAAACACAACTTGAGGCTTTTCTAAATCAACAACAAAGTGTTTCACAATTGCTACAAACATAGGGGCAATTGTGAAAACATGGTATTGGTTGTTAGTTTGATCAAGACGATAAAAATTAGGTCACAAGAATTTAGAGAGGAAGGATGAGAAAAAACATTTGGACGTCGTTAACACATTTTTATAGCAATCATATGATCCAAGTACCTAATATGGAAGAAAATATAAAAATTTGTGGTCGTAGCAGGCGTAATGGACAAATGATTACTAATTTTCATCACTATCGTGTTAGAAATTTTTTATGAGGTATATTCTACATATTTTATTAAATTTAGTGTTTCTTTACGATATTATTTTCTAATAGAATTTCTTACTTGCTTACTTTATTAGAGGCCGAGGTGCAGACCATGGAGGAGGTCGAAGAAGAAAAGTTCGATGGGAAAGTCTTCTCTTCGGCGATCTAATCGAAGGCGGTCAAAATGAAGGCTGAAGATTCAATAATTAAAAGGGAGGAATCTCAAACTTTGTATATTCTATGTATTTTATATTTATACAAATGTCTTATTTACTTTTAATTGCCTGTTTTAAACTTAGTTTTAAAATCATCAAAAATGGGAAAATTGTTATATTAAGTTAAATAAAGAAAGAAATATATTTAATTAAGAGACAAATAATTAATTAAGTTGAAATAAAAAAAATGCTTTAATTGATTAAAATGAATTTAGGTGACTAAAAATAATTCAATCAATACGACATAGTTTTGATGATGAGTTCATAAGTGAATAAAATTAAGTTGTGCAAATGTTTTATACGCAGGTACAGCTCAAGAGACGCTTGTCTTCATCTCTGGTCTAAAGAATTGCGCGAGCAGACGTCTCACTTAAACAGATGCCTTGGTCTGAAGAAGTGCGCGAGCAAACGCCTTGCTTCAGCAGACGCCTTGCTTCAGCAGCCGTGTGAAGAAGTGCGCAAGCAGACGCCTTGCTTCAGCAGCCATCTGAAGAAGCTTCCATCTATTTGCACTATTCATCAACATATCAAACTGTAGTGTTCGTTATCTGCAGTCTGTCGAGTTAGCTGAATACGGTTAATTTCCATGTACTTGATTATTCTACTAGCCCACGTTGTACCTTCTAGTACACCACGCTCTACCGAATATTCCGCAGTATAATCCGGTATGCCAAGATCCAACAAATATATTCTTGTGTACGATCTCGTACACCTGGCGTACATCTAACAAAAGTCTGACATGTATCTAAGAGAGTGATTCGAACGTTTCTACACTTCAATATATAAGGTGATTAGAGTACAACGACGAGTCTCTCTGCCTCTATGAATCATTGCACGAATTCTGAAGTGTTAAGCTATATGTTTTACTCTCTCTCTAAGATCATTCTATAGTTCACTAAGCTAAGATGAGCTATAATTTACTGTTCTAACTGAGTGTATTTTCAGTAATTGTAAGTTGAATAGAATATTGTTTGTTCAACAGAGTGATAGCTAGGAGTTCAGAAACAGACATCTGTTAAGTCCTGTGTTCTGACTGGGTTTGTGTAGTTGTTCTATGATTCAAATCCTTCTAGTGAAAAACCTTATGGAAATAAAAAGAAGGGGTTACATAGGAGTTTTATCACCGAACATCCATAAAACTCCTTATGTTATTTTATTTCTGCATCTAACAGTCTTGCATCTGCCGCTTCAAATTTAGCAAGCATTTGTGCATTTGAATACGTTCAAGAGTTTGCGACAATTTGTGAAGAATAGAAACATATTTTAATCTCTAACAATACATAACCCTCCCCCCTTCTATTGTTGTCACGTGCTCTAATAGAAAATAATTCGGTGGCAGGGACAATTTAGGTTTTCTTCCTAATGATTACAAAAATTACTTGCGATCGAAAAGAACCAGGGGATGTAATTTTGGAGATATAGGGGGTGTATTATAGTATGTGAAGAAAAAAAATCTGATGATCTCGGTTTTATAATTCTTTTCAACTTGATGTGGACGAGTTAATAACAATATTTTTTGGTTTAATGCCAAGATGCGATCCAATTTTTCATACTTTGGAGATGTTGTTAGTTTCAACATGACCTACAGGAAGAATAAGGAAGGTTGTCTAATTGCGCTTTTTGTAGGTGTGAATCATCACAAACAATCTATTATTTTTGGTGCAGCTCTATTATATGATGAAATTGGTATGAATTTTGAATGGTTGTTTGAGATTTTCACAACTGCTATGTGTGGCAAAAAACAGAAAACTATTCTTATAGATCAAGACGTGGCCTTGGCTAAGACCTTATCAACTAAATGGCCTAAAACAAATCATCGTCTCAATATTTGTCAAAATTTTCAAAATGCATCCATATATTGAAGCTCCGTGTTTCATCAGTTCAGAGATTTTTCGAAGGATTTTTCTTCATGTATATATGATTTTGATGAAGAGGGAGAGTTTCCTAAAGCCTGGAATCAAATATTGACAAAGTTTGCACTTGAAGACAACGATTTGTTGAAGCGCGTGTTTTGGATTAGGTGAAAGTGGGATTTAGCATATGGATGATATATGTTTTGGTTAATATGACTACAACACTAAGAAGTGAGAGCATTAGAAGTCTATTGAAAATCTATGTCTCCTACAAACACAAGTTCTTGAAAATTTTTAAACACTTCTACAGACTCATCGAGGAACTTAGATATGATGAGTTAAAAGCTGATTTCAAATCAATTACTAGTGTGTCGTTTTTGTCCTACCCCATTGAGATCTTAAAGGATGCAAATATGGTTTACACTCCCGAGGTATTTAAGTGTTTTAAATAGTAATGGTTTAAGTCGCATGATTGTGGTGTAGAAATGTTTAAGGATGTTGATACACACAAAATATAAAATAACACCCCACAAGAAAAGATACCATCATACAATTATAGTTCATAAAAATGGTGAATAATATTGAGTGTAGCTATCGTAAATTTGATTTTGGTGGGATTTTATTTTCTCATATTCTGAAGATATTCACGAGGAGAAACGTGATGAAGATTCCTTCTGCAATGATATTAAGGAGGTGGACAAGAACGACACAAGAATGATATTTTGGAGTAACAAATTCAATGGTTAACAACAGTAATGTTGATCCGAGTAAGCTTCAAAATATCTGATATAGAGATTTGTGTTGCTTGTCTATACATTTATTTACAAAGGAAACAGAAAGAGATGACATGTATAAGCATTTGAAAGAAATGATGATGAACCAATGTAAGTTTGTGGATAATAAGTTACAATAGGATATAAAGAATCAAACACCACCAATTGGATTAGATTCTGGTGAGGGTAACTCTATTCGAGTCAAAGTAATTAAATCTAAGAAGAAAACAAAGTCTGGTAAGAGAATAAAATGTTCTTAGAGAAGAATTAAAATAAAATAAAATCAACAAGAAAAATTAGTCAATCAATTATAAATCTGGTATATCATTGCTTAACTACATTAATAATTATGTTATTCATTGCAAGTTATTATTTAATAACAACTCTTAAATTGTTTTACCGTTTCATCCTTCAAATGCAATGCCAACAATAGTTGAATTACCAACTCCACAATAACGAAAGTTTGAGCATGGATGTTGATACTCCATTCACTCTCAACTTCCAGTTTCATGTAAAAGCTGAAATATAATGCATGTTAATTTGATGTAAAATCATTAACACGATAGAATGTATGCATGTAAATTGATATAAAACCATGACCACAGATTAGTGTATTACCAAATTTATGATGCTTTGATATTTTTTCTCAAAGGGTGTGTTTTCCATATCCCTTTTGTCAAATACTTGAATTTACTTTTCTAGGAAGTTATTGAAAACTAAAAAAAATGCCCGTCTTGAATTGCTGGAAAAAAGATCTGCCAAAAAATACAATATTGAATAGAGGTGTACATTATATTACATGGTGTCTGCTTTCAAAAAATGTGAATCGTTCACAATGATAGATTTACTTACACGGTCTGCATTCGAAATTTCGAAATTCTTCATTTCCAATGTGCCTCGATTCAAATTTGTCTTTCGAAGCGATCATATCTTAGCATAAGACTGTTTAGAGCATAGTCTGTATTAGAACACTAATAAAAAATTTGATAAACAATAGTGTTAGTATAGCTTATAGTAGTCACGGTTGTGAAGTAAAACCTTTTCAGTGCACACTTTGATTCTCTTCTAAAATGTACGTTCAACATATACGACCAAACATCAACTACCAGACTATTTACCCTACTATGAACTTCCAATGTAAAAAAGTTTGCGCGCGTCAGGTGGAGGGTCAATTTATCACAAAAAATAACATGTCACTACATACGATAATAACATTTTTCAGAATGCGGTAGAACTTTAATTTTTTTAGTAAAATAAGAATGAAGAGGAAACATTACCTTGGATTCTGTCATATACCAAATATTAACCCCACAAGTAACTTCTACTTCATTGACCATCCTTTGACATACCTAAAAATGTTGTTGTAATAGGGGGTTTATAATTTTAGGGGCAAATATAAGCGTTCAAGGACTTCCATCAATTGTATGACATCATATAATGGTCGACGAGCCATCATTGCTACTTCTTGCGTTCTAAGGACTTGAATCAGTGTAGGTTGAACTAGCGCTGGTAGAATAGAGAGGCATTATCTTCAGCTTTTACTACCTCAATGGGAGGAATTATGTTGTTACTTTCGGTGGTGAAAGTATCGATTATGTTAAAGGGTAGGGTTTTCAATTTTCTATGTAATTTTGTGCACAATTTTGTAGGCAATTTTATGGGCTTTGATGGTCGAGGAGGTACTTCTTGCGCTCTAAGGACTTGAATCGGCAGTCGTTGAATTACCACGTTGGGAGGAACTTTGTTGCTTTTGGTTGTGGAATGAATGATGTTGTTGTTGACTTCGATGGTGGGAGGAATGATGGTGTTGTCGGCTTCGGTGGTGGGAGGATATTGTTGTTCTCTTGGTTGGTAATTTTTAGTCTTGTCTAAGCTCCTTGCTAAGCCTTCCTTGAGGACTGAATCTAAGTTTACGACCATGGCAAAAAGACTAAAAGAAGTTTCTACAAGTTCAATTGAGTTGATGTTGTGCATCTCATTTATATATTTAGTACCTCGTACCAATGATTCTATAGTGGTAGAAACCATCATCAAACATAAGGCAATAGATGATTTATAGTCACTCTGAGGCTGCTCATTTCGAGGCTGCTCATTCCGAGGCTACTCATTATGAGGCTTCTCATTTAGAGGATGTTCATTTTAAGGCTTCTCATCATGAGGTTGTTCATGTGGAGGCTTCTCATTCGGAGGTTATTCATTCTGAGGCTTCTCATTTGGTGGATTCTCATTTGTAGACTGCTCCTTCTAAGTTACCCCTTTTATCGGTTCATCATCTTCTTCTATGATTGGAATGCCTATGCATATGTGAGCAATGACTCTACCCTATCCAAACCCCCCATGTTTGGACTTAAATCCAATCCTCTAGTACATCTTCTAGTCGTCCCAACATCCCAAAATTGGAAAAGTCCTTGAATCTTACGGTTTACTTTGTGCTCAATGGCCCGATTCAAGTAGAATAACTGATCCATTTGCATTTTGAAAATATATTACGTTCAAAAATTTGAAATTATTAAACTATAACATGGCGCATATTTGAACACTCACCAAAATAAACATTAGGGATCCATGGAAAAATGGTTTCTTTTTGTCTTGCCACTTATAAGCACTTTCCACATGTCAATCTAAAGTAAATTTGCACCAGCTGTAATCTTTAATTTTAGAAATATTCTGTAGGGATTTCAAGATTTTGAATCTGGACAAAAAAATAGAGAGGCTCAAATTTACAAAAAAAAATCGAGATGCTTTTACACAAAGATGAAATGATTTTATAAGGAGGTAGAAATCATATTACATAGAATTTTGCTAACAATTTTGGGTATATTTGCACTGTGGATTTTAAGTACTCCACAAAAAACTAGAGACAACATACACAAAGAATTCTATCCTAAATGTATTATCTCCAGCTTTATTCTGTAGAATTATTTTTGGTAAGTCATGGGTCCAAGGACCTCCCTTGTTCTCATTCATTCCCCATCTCCTTCTCCACGCCCTGAGATTGTCCTTGTACTCTTGGTCATCCAAGTGGATTCCGACGGACTATACAATTTCAAATTCCACTCTGGGGATGTTCAATACACATTAAACATCCACTTCATTAATCTAAATTTCCTCTCCACAATTAAGAACGATGCATCTCTTTCTGGGTTTGAAGAGACTCGCAATGTACCGGGAGAACTGCATTGGGCATATAGTTATGCTCAATGAAAGAAGGGAACCAAATCCTATTTTTCGAATAAATTTTTAATGAGGTTGTGAAGGCCCATTGGAGATGTTCGGGTCTTACAAATTTCATCATCTACAGGAAGCTTTCTACATTTCTCAAGAGATTTCTCATTAAATTCTTCATTAGCAGTTGTCGCTAGTATGTCCAAGGTTTTCGAGGGCTATCTTGATGCCTTGTTTTTTTTCTTTAGTTGAACCCTACAAATAAAATGAGTAAAGCGTAGATAAAAAATTGATGAACTACAATAAAAGAAAGCAAGCAAATATGTACATTATCTAACAATTGATGAGTTACCTCATATTTTTAACTTCCATTTTCGTCGTCGATTCAATATATGGAACTATTTATTTCTCCGAATCCTGATTCTGAAATGAGAGATTAACGTATAGCTTAAAAAAATATACAAAATCAAACGAAAACATATAAATATTAAAATGCGAAACCTTTTTACCATTTTCGCAGAAGCAAAAGACCACTACCGAAGAGAAGCTACTTCAAATGCGAGCAAATGGAGAGAATCTAGAAGAGAAAATGAGCAAACAGAGAGAATCCGGAATGCGAAAGAGCAAAGTGAAGCTTAGATAGATAGATAGAGAGAGTTAGTCTCGGGTAGAAATTTGCATATTTACCTAGCAACTACTTATGCATTAATTTGGACTAAGTGCTGAAATGCAATATTTTCCACAATAACTAATATAAAAGATCATTAAAGTATATATTGCAAATCCAATGAAATTTTGCCTAATTAATTTTCAACTCTCGAATAGAAATTTGTAAATTTACCTAGCAACAACTTATGTATTAATTTGGATTGAGCACTAAAATTCTATATTTCTATAATACTTAATTTAAAAGGGAATTGCATTATATATTGTAGATTCATTATCATTTTGCCTAATTAATTTTCTAATTCACTAGAAACAAAAATTGTCATGTTCAAAGACTTGTTTTCACTCAATTAGAATATTGTAGGATTTAACAATACATATTATGCAAAATAATTTGTAACCAAGTCAAACGTACATTTCAAACTATAACAACAGAATATGTTATCCTCCCGATTGTTCTTCACCTTTTAATGGTTCAACATCTCCATATGTACTATTATTCGAATTAGTTTGTAGATCGTCACTTTCCTCTAAAGAAATTCCATGCAATACTGTTTCATCGAATCCATTTAACTCAACATTAATAACATTTGGATCACTCAAATCGTTGACATCATATAAGAGAATATTCAGGAGAATATACAATTATAAGGTAGGAAACTCTTATCGATACAACACTTTATTTTTCCATATTTCCTCTATCTTTTCACTTGCCTTTGTTTTATAAATGGCCATCCAACAAAATTTATGATCATTTGTTATGGTTGGATAGTTTGATAGTAAACTTGTATAACTTGTTGAGCAAGAATAAATGGGTCGTACTTAGCACACTTTTGTTTCATGATCACGTCAATAAATCTATATGTTTATTAACTATAGTACCTCTAATATGAACAAATCACAAATATTTAAATAGAACCACACGTAAATATGGACTAGGGTATTATAATTCAATATTTTATTCCAAAAGTATAATATAAAAACAAGAATCGACACGATTTAATTTAATATGAACCGCAACTAATATTGCATAATGTATATTAATATTTTAAAAATTAGTATTTATATACAAATGGATATAGATAATGCAAATTATAATGCTAATAGATTATCTAGAATTGTTAATACGAACGTATTAGTAATAGATTACTAATATAATACAAATGGATGTTTTCAAAACTATTAAAATATTATTTTAATGTTGTTTTCAATAATATAATATCATACAATTGCAAAAAAAATTCGAAAAGTTTATCTATAATGTTTAATGCAAAAAGGAATGATAGTATATTACTAATATTTCAAACGATGTTTTCAAAACTATTAAATATTATTGCAATATAGTTTGCAATAATATCATATCATATAATTGCAAACTAGTTGCGAAAAGATTATCTAAAAGACTTAATACATAAAGTAATGCTATTATATCATAAATATTTCAAAACATATTTTGAAAAGTATTAAGTATAATTGTAATTGAGTTTGCAACAATAAATTATAATAGAATTGCAAAACTAGTTGTACAAAAATTATTTATTGGTGTTAATGCAATATATATTAGAAATTTCATTATTAAAATAAGTCCAATTACTTCATAATTTATTATGCAACAATCACAACCTTATTTATATAATATGTGTTACAATAGTTAGTTAATTGAAATATATTTTATTCCAAAAGAATTTGCAAATATTGACATCAATATATCTTAGTGATATTATCTGCATTATTATTTGGCTTCTATGTTACTATATTACATGCAACAATATATTTAAATAAATTAGAAAAATATTACATTTTTCTATTTATAATGATATATTTTGCAATATTATAACTCCCGGAAAAACCCTTTATATATGTTTCCGTGAAATTTCAAGGTTTGAGATTTTCAACATCGGTTTGCGTGTTAGGAATTTTCTTTTAATATAAAACATTATTTTTAAATTATTTTATTGATTTTTGACCGCTTTTGAAATTAATTAAAAGTAATTATTTTGGGGTTCAATTTTAAATTATTTGGGGATTTATGATATTCAAATCACAATTTGATTTTTAGAAAATTCTTTAGTTTAAATTAGTTAAGCATAATTAATTTAAATGATTATTTATTTTAAAACATACTCGCCAATTGATTTTTAAAAATCAATTAAAATTGGCATACGTATATAAACGTATTTACTAGAGTTTTGTTTTAGTTTCTAGTGATACTTGGGAAAGGGCTTCCGCATTTCATCCTCCGTATCCGATTTACAAACGGTCTCTACTTATAAAGTTAATTTTTAAAAATCGGTTGTATAACGTTTTGAGTTTAACTGATTATTCTTCCAATCATAGTCATGCTTATAGGTTTAAGCATTATTTAAAATATTGAAACAAAAATATTTAAAAATATGGTTACCTATTGTTGATGATTATTAGGGATGATTATACCTGAAAAACTTCAATCATTTTAAGGGTGTTAGGATTTAGAAATATATACCAAACATGCTTTAGTCAAAATATTTTTTTGTGGAATATCCCGAATATTTTTAAATAATTTTAAATTTTTTATAGATTTTTAGAAAATGATTTAGGGTCCAAAAATTATAAATATAATTTTGGGTTTTGAAAAGTGAACCAAACAGACCTTAGGACTAGAGCCCTAAGCCTCGGGTCCATTTTTATCGGTCGGGGTCCAAACATCCTCGGACTAGGTGCTAAGGACTTTTAGTACTAAGATGAGATTACCGAAATAACCCTAGGTTAGACTAGGGCTAAGTCCTTCGGTCGATGTGTAAACCTTACGGTCCGTGGTTAGATCTAGGCTAAGTCCCTTAGTCCCGGGTTTAGAAATTCTCGGACTTAGAGATCGAGATTCCTTGGTCTAAAGTTTGGACCTCTTGGTCTTTTGTTCTAGAATCTTTGGTCATAGGTTTTGACCTCTAGGTTGTAGATTTTGGGATTCACGGTCCTAGATGAAAATTCTCAGTCCTAGCTCAACAACATCGGTCGGACCTCTCGATCCTAGTTCAAGAACATCGGTTGGACCTCTTGGTCTATTGAAACTCTCGGTCCTAGGTTCGAATTTCTCGAAACTAGGTTTAGGTACGAACCGAGGATCCTCGGTCGGATCTCTCGGTCCTAAGCTAACAAGTCTCAGTCCACAAAAACATTAAGATTCATTTTTTTAAATTCATTTTTTAAACTTGGATTCTTTGATCCAAGTGTTTGGTCAGGTTTAGAAAACTCTCAGGCACATGATCATCATCTCAAGGTATAATCGACCTGGAAGTTGATCAATTTTTTCAAAACATTTTATGATAAAAAAATTCAAGTTTTTGATTTTAAAGTTGTTTTGAAGTGTAAGAATTATCAATAACTTTCTTATACTACATATATTTGATTGGTACTAAAACAAGAACACTTACGGATTGTTTGAACAAATTTAAAAACTCAAAAAAACTGAAAATTTTCAATTATTTTAAATTTTTTGATTTTGATCAAACATTATCGGGATTGATCAAACATGATCCAAACTGTTGCTCGCCATCATTATAATAATGTTGGGAAGTTTTTTGGATTGTGATTCAAAATAATTAACCCAAGAACAACAAACCCAATCTTTGGATTTTAAAAATTCAAAAATTGGGTTTTTGTTATTAAGATCGATTAATCGGTTCAATCCTATCCAGATGGTTTTTAAATGATGCTCGGATCATTATTCAACCATAAAACGCCATAAACAACAAGTATACAAGCTTATACAATTTGAAATATAAAAATTTCAAATTCATACTGTAAATATGAATTAGAGGGTGATTGGATCCTTACTAAGTATTGGAGAACACTCAATAAACCTTAAGGAAGCTATTTTGATGCTCATATTCAAGTTTGAAAGCCTTATCCAATGTTTTCAAAAAAATATGAAAGCTTGAAGTTTTAATGGCAGATTTCTGAAAATCGATGATTTGAAGGTGGAGAGTGGATCTATTGTCTTCAGATCGACTTCCCAAGGCCGGTTGATTCATTCAAGTGAACTGAATCAGCCAAAATCTATTTATGGTATTTTAGCTGTTCTTCCTCAAGTTGGCCGGAATAGGGATGAATCTTCCCTATTCTTATAAGAGAAGTGTGATCATTTCAAGTTTAAAATCAGCCGAAATGGTTGACTAATGAAGGAGTTCCAAAAAGAAAAGATCAAAGACGGGTCTTTGATCATATCTTTCTAGCATCGTGTTGGTGACGAAGGTGGCGCTCAAAACAATGTTGTTTTGAGCGCGTTTGAGTGTTCCATTGGCGTTCTATCCAAGCGTTGTTTTGTTTGGGCGTTTAGTTAGCGGTCAAGTTAATGGTCGTTAGCCAATCCGGTGCGATACACGAGAACTTTTCTTCGGCTACGCGGCTACTTCTTGGGAACAAGATAAAAATCCAGCGCTCATTTGATGGCTGTAATTCTTTCTACAGCGGATCCTTCATGTTTCAGTTGCACTGGATTATTGATATATGTTTTTATTAAATCCTTAAGGGTTTATTTGAAATTGATTATTCTTTCACCATCTCGGCTGTATTTTTGATCTTTTTAAATACATAAAATATCAAAATAACTATGGAAAATAATTTATCAATTTTATATTTCTCGATTTAAATATATAATTATTTTTAGATGAAATGAATACAACAATTTATTTTAAATTATTTATTTTTGTCTCTCTAATTTTTTTAAAACTATTTTGAGATAAAATGGATAAAACATTTATCCCAAATAATTTTTTTTTGGATTTTGTCCTTAACTCATAATTAATTTGATTAATTATCAAAATTATTAATCCTAATTATTTATTTTAATTGGGTTTTTGCCCATGGGATTGATTATTTTGTTTTATTTTAATTAAAAATATTTATTTTAATATTATTAATTGATGGGTAGATTTTTAGTGATTACAAATATATATTTTACAAGTTATATTTTTTGTAAAAATATATTTTAGTTGAAAATTTTGTTGAAAGATTTGTAATATTTAACTTTTGATTGCAATGTGGATTACAGTTTTAAAATTTTGTATTAAAAAAAAAATTGTTACACCCATATATTACACTTTGATATTTTTAATTATTTTAGTATACCAATTGAAAGAAAAAATATATCTTTAAGTTATAACATTATTTTAAATTTTGTGACAATCTTAAATACTAAATTAGGCAAATGTTATGAAGGAAAATATCTCACTAATAATATTTTTGTATTGAATAAGTTATATATATTCAAGATACTGTAAATCATGGTTGATTTCTCCCAAGGAAAAACTATGAATTTTATTTGAACAAATGCTATGCTATTACATCTATATTTTTCATCATTTTTTCAATAGAATTTATTACATTTATCTACTTCTAGAATTCTTTAACAGAAGCATTTTGCATATCCATATTGGAGGCTTCTAGTTGTGGATTATACCAGAGGCATGGAGCATAAGATGTTTTCTTTTTACAGCATTTATTTATTTTTATACGACATTTTCTGTTTATTTGTTTGTGCTATTGTTTTTTCAGGCTAATTTTCTTTTCCATTATTTTATTTCCAGATAAAAAAAGATTGTGTATTCACGGTAAGTGTTATGCTAAATTGTTTGAACTAGATAATTTTCCAAAGCAAGTTGGAGATTCCTTCTCAACCTCAACTGTTTAATTAATTGATATTAGTCATCTTTCTCATTTCAAATTCAATATTTTTTTATTCATTTTTTAAGTAAAAAAATATAGTATTTGCTACAACTAAACTTTGAATTCAATTTAAATTTTTCGAAGGTACAACTGCTTCTAAGTTCTAGTATTTAATTTAATTTGTCTGACGGTATATATATTTATAATTGAATAGATGTTGATATATAGAAAAAACATTGCTTTGGCAGTTTACGAGTAGCTTAGCTTGCATAATAGGCTCATTGAATCTATTTTTAATTTGGTCATTATTTTGCGCATTTCAATTCTTTTAAATTTATTAATATTAGTTAATGATAATGAATTAATGCAAGATGATCTTGATGAACATGTGTAGATGACATAAATAGGTTTGTGCCTTGTTTCATCCTAAACTAAAATTAAACTTAGCCCTAACCTAAACTTAAGATTTGTTTTGTAAGAGTTTTCTTGAAATCTAAAATTATTATAAATCCAAAAATAAAACAATATACAAATAGAGCCTCTATAATATTTGTTAATTCAATTTCACAAAATTCTTAAAAATCAATCTATACTTAACCTAACTAAATATTGATTAATAATGTGCTTAGTCTTGATTCATAAAGAAAACCTATTTGTGAATTATTTGTTTTTCTTTTAAGATTTGTCTTTGTATTTTTATTCTTTGTCTTTTCTCTCATTCAAACCCTTAAAATGTTAAAAATGGAAAATTATAAATTGTAAAGCGTAAGATATTTAAAAAACACTCAAAATTAATTAGTAAAGATCAATAGGGCGTTGTGGGACACAACGTCTAAACTATTTCCCACACGTAATCGAACGCCAAACATAGTCTCTTAATTTTCTAATTTTAAAAATTAGGTGGTAACTCTCTAGTCGTGACGTTAATTAATAATTAAACATCGAGAGAACGCCTATGACGACTTCCCATTAAAAAACTTCCAATCTCTCTCAAATTCGATAAAAATTTAAGTTATGGAGTCATTTATAAAGTCTCAGTTTTAACTTTAAATTTTCAATAACTTTAAAAATAATTCTCCTCACTTACTTTTTCAAAATCAGCATTTAAAGAGTGTCCCCCTACTTTGAAACTAAGGGAATCTTTCACGTCAATTTAAGATTTTTGTAAAAATCGTTCACACCATGCGCTAAGGATATTTTCCAAATTATACATACAATCCCCCTACTTTGAAACTAAGGGAATCTTTCACGTACATCAATTATGTAGTTCACAATAAGGGTATTTTTCGAAATTAAACATTGAACTCTAGTACACATTAGGGGCATTTTCGAAATTACTCATGCCAAACCTTTTGGCTCATGCACTAAGGGTCCTTTATAAAATCATACATCATAAATATTTAAGGAGATACATACTGTGCTTTCCTAAAACCATTGTTCCTTAAACAAAGTATATTAGGATATGATACCTCTCATACGAGAATATACATATAATCACAAAAAATCTATATACCCAATTTATGAAATTAAAATAATTATTTTGATTTATTTTCGAATAAATAAAATCAAAATAATTAACTATAAGGTCATAATCTAATTGAAACAATTAATTAGACTAATTATTGTGATAAATAAAATATAATTAATTATGGAAAATGGCCAAAACAAATACAAATTATGTTGTACTCATTATATCTAAAAATAATTTTAGAAAAATCAAAAGGATAAATAAATAATTTAGGATGAAATGTGGTACCCCTTTCATCCCCATTTTTTTTATTTAACTTTAAAATATACGAAAAAAATTGGTAAATTTTTTTTATATTTACTTTAAAAAGATCAAAATTAAATCCAAAGCGTGAAAGAAAAATCAATTTCAAAAAAACCTTTAATGTTTAAAAATAAAAATAAAATTAGTAAATCGGGTGTAGCAGAAATTCAAAAGAAGGCTATAGCCAAAATCACATCTACATTATGGCCACTAGATTGTCATGCAATGCCCCAAACGCGCCTACGTAGCTCGTTGTAAATGATGGAACGCGCACTCGTGCCTCACCAAATCGGCTAACGCCTATTATATAAAACGCAAATGGGGCGCTAGATCACCAAGGGAATGCGAATGAGCGCTGACGGGACGCCCAAAACGACGTCGACCGTCTTCTTCGTCGCAATCGCCCTAGAGATAAGGATGAAGTTCCATCTTTGATTTTTTTTAAAGATGGAATTCAGCCGATAGTCAACCAAATCGGCTGATTCAAAAGGTGAAATGATCACCCTACCATAGTGATCATTTCCCCTACATCAATAGGTTGTGATCATGTCTATTCCATCAAGTTGATCAAAGAACAGTCAAAACATAATTAATGGTTTTTGGCTGATTCGATCCACTTGAGTTATTCAACCAACTTCACGAGGCTATAAATAAAATCCTTCAACAATTCTTAAGTCAAGAGATAAGATCTTAAAACTCAAATCGGAAGAAATCCATAAATCCGTCATTAAAGTTCAAAACTTCTGATTTTTCAATATTTTAATATAATTCTCTAAAACATGGATACAAGCATCCCAAAGTTTCCATAAGGTCTAAGTAGTTTGATCTAATCATTGGTGTACTTCTAATCATAATATAATTCATACTTCCAATTTGAATTTGAAATTGAAAATTTTTATATTTCAATTTTCATAAGCTTATATGTTGGCTAGATTTTAGGATTGTAAATGGATCCTAAGATCATTTTTAAGTTTTTTTGTTAAGGTTAGAATATATCAATCAACCTTAAACATAAAAACTTAAATTTGAATTTTAAAAATCTAAAAATCTGTTTTTTTTTTGTTGTTCTATGGTTAATCCTCAAAAAGAAATGCTCAGAAAGTATCCCAACATGTTTCTAATGATGTTGGGCAACTATTTGGATCATTTTGATCTATCCCGATCATGTTTGATCAAAATTAATTTTTTTAAAATAATTGAAAATTCTGAGTTCTTAAATTGGTCCAAACGAACAGTCAGTGTTCTTGTTTTGGTACCAATCAAGTATATGAAAGCTATTGGCTAGCTCCTTACACTTCAAAACAGATTTAAACCAAAAACTTGATTTTCATTTTTAAGGCCTAGGACACTAGGACACCGGTCCTAAGGCCTATTGGTTTTCATTTTTAAATTCTAAAATTATTTTTGTAATTTTGGAACCTTAAACTATTTCTACAAATCGAAAAATTAATAAATTATTTCAAAATAATTTAGGATATTTTCACAAAAAATATATTGACAAAGGTATGTTTATGATTTATTTTTAAACACTAATGTCTTTTTAAATTGATGTTGATTAGATATTTTCCTCCTTAATCATCATCAGCAACATGTACCTGAACTTAAATAATTGTTGTTATAATGTTTTTAATAATGCACAAACCTTTGCATGTCTAGGACCGAAAGAATAATAGATAAAAATATAATATTATCCAACAGATTTTCAAAAGCCAAATTTATAAGTACAGACAGTTTTCAAAACGGATACGGATGATGAATTGCGAAACCCTTTCCTGGGTATCACCACAACGAACTAAAAAAAATTCTAGCCAATACTTTTATACACATATTCCATTTTTATTGATTTTAAAAAATCAATTGGAAACTGTATTTCAAATAAATAAGCTTATAAATTAATTATTTTTAATTAATTTAAACAATGGATTTCTAAAAAAATCAAATTGTAATTTGATTTCCCTAAATTCGTCATATTATTTAAAATTGAACCCAAGTTAATTATTTATAATTAATTTTAAAAGTTGTTAGAAATCATTTAATAATATTATAAATAATGTTTTATTTTAAAAGAAGATTTTTTACACGCAAACCGATGTGGAAATTATCGAACCTCGAGATTTCAACGGAAATCCAGAAAGGGTTTTTCTGGGGTTACTACTTTTTGGCGAATCTATTGTTGATTACATGTTTAACTCAAAAACATAAATTGACTTTTGAAATATTTGTATCACGTTTTCAACTTAATAGGAATGTCTCAAAACACGTGAAAGATGCGTATGTTTTACCCTAAACGTCTATACATTTAAAGGGTACGTAACCCTAGACATACTTGGAAAGAAGTACATGACTGAAATTCGGTACTTCTACACCTATCTGAAAAGATTGTCAATGAGGAATGACAACTTGTTACAAAATGAGTGATGTTTTGAGAGAAAAAACTAGAATGCAAGGGATCGACCCACCCTTTTGAAGGTGGGGGGAAATTCCCAATTGAGTTGATATTACCTATTTTATGGTGTCGGTTTTACCCCATCCACTATCGGTGAATAATACTCTCTTATGATTCTCCTTAGTACAAAAAACTTGGATACTATCACCAAGACGGTTGTTTGTCGTTCCTAGACAACCAAAACTTCGTCACTACAACCCTTATGTGGCTACTATATATGTATTTTGTGTATGCATCTATAGTCTAAGTGAACATCACAAACACTTCCTTGCTTTTAAAAACAAATGCATTTTTGTAAATATTTTGAACTTCTGATCACAGACGATGTCCATGCAAAAGGATATCAAACTGATTATATGGATCAATGGTTTCCACAAAAATGAGTGGAACCATGGGATTTACGGACTAACCCCTATCATGAGGTTCCCAAACATTAAGATAAACCACACCTTGATGATGCAAATGCAAAGAAGGTGGATCCATACGGAACGAGTTTACTATATGGGAGAAAGGCCCATGTGCCAAATCATAGAAAAATTCGGGGCTATCCTAATGATGGACAATAAGAACGTTCTGTATTTGAAACCACATGTAGAATCAATGTCCTTGAGGAAGCCCTTGCAAGTGGAATACAGATATACTAAGACAACAATCAAGACAGTCCTAAAAAAGAATGTCATCGACTTCTAGAAATGGATGAAGATGGAAATCAAGAATGGAGAAGTCCGTCTAATTATGGGATCCTCCCTAATAACGATGATAGTCTTGTTGGCCCATTTCTTCATGTCTCCAACGAATGACAAGCCATCCTCCAAAATCCTGGAGGTAGCATACCACATGCGTAAGAGAAACAAAGATCCCTTAGGTATCATTTTGACTGAAACAAATGGGTTTGAACAACTAATTCTTAACCTCTATCAATAGAAGAAGAGGCTCACCTCTAATAATCTACATTTGGTTGTTCTACAAGCTATGATGTATGTTGTTAGTATGTCCTAGAGACATCTTGTCCCCTTCTATTTAATATTTAAGAATGTGGAAGGCTTCAGATGGACCCCTCATAGAGATTGACGACGAAGAAAGGGGATTGCTCTTATTGTATCCCATCAAGAAGATGGCATACATGATGGACATTGAACCCATGATCATGCTTATGGGATTGGAATGAGTTACCACCTACTATAATAACGACTTCTCCAAATAGTTCGATCGTGACTTTATGCCCCCTTATACGGGAAATTTCATCGCCATAGACAAGCCAATCGACCACATGGCCTATGTGGGATATCTCGAGAAATGTCACAATGCCTCTTAGATGGGTATTCTGAATGAGCGAAAGAACAACATGGTCGTCATTCATGAATCAGATGAGAAGTTGAAGAAAAATGAAAAGGAGGAAGCTTCTAATGTGGGATAAGGCTACAGTTGGACTTAAAGCCTATGACCTCCAATAATACTTTTTCCCCTTTAAACTCTATCTGTACATCTTAACAAGAGTGATCTATATATAACAAACTTAACGAGTTCGTTTATATAACAACTCTATGTTTGCTTTTCGAATCATAGAGGAGATGTTCATTCCCTATGATTCATCTTATGTGCATATACATTGCATTGTACTTTGTTACAATTACAAACCCTCACATTTTTCTCTTCGCAACAGTCCACAATTGTGATAGCCAACAAGGCCCCTAGAAAAAAGACCCAAAAATCGGACGTTTTATATGCCACTAGATGGACGAAGAACTCCTAGTACCTGAAATGGTCTCTATTACCGAATTCAGGAAAATGAAGGATTACTTGCAACATGTGACGAAATAACTCACGCTGATCACAAACTCTTTAACTAATCAGCAAATCTCGTCCACTTCCCAAAACATGTTTTCTTCCTTTCAATTTCTTACCCAACCTATCAAGGTTATGTTCATCCCTATTAACTTCCATCCTATAAGTGCAAAAGCTCAAGAGGAAGTCTCTCTCTACAAAAACTCCAAAGAGGATATCGACCTAGCCTCACGGGCACAACATGAGACACATGAGGAGATACTCAACTCCCTGGGATCACATGAAAGCCAAATTCCAGTGGCTAATGAACCATAGGTAACATAATATGAACATTAGATGACTCAAGTTCAAGCCATGCTGGCAGAGATGCAAGCCCAACTAAATAAGATGGCAATGGGAAAAGCATATAAGAACACTATGACTAAAAGATGTTATGAAAACTGTCGAACGAGTGGTCATTCCATTAGGCGTTAAACATCGAGCCATATCTAAGTACATCGGAAAAAGCGATTTGTTAGTCTTTTTCAAAATGTACACTTCTACAATGACACCATAGCGACTTGGAGAACCGACTGTTCTCCACTTATTCCCCTAGTACTCGATGAGACTAATCTACACTTGTATCACCAAAAAAAGATAGTATATTTACAAAGCATAGATGTACTTTTTACAGCGTTCATAGAATGCTTATCAATGCACCTCAACCTCGAACAACAAGAAAAGAGGTTGAAGAACATCAAACAAGGAGAAAATGAAAAATTCTCCGTGTTTATCGAAAGATGGAATGTTGTCGCCGAGGAAATCGATTCCCTCCCTAGCGAACAACGACACATCGATATGATATTGGAAAATATTAATAGACGATATTATATAGGATTCGCCGTCAAAATCTTTCAAAATATGAAGAAATTGCTGGAAAGTGGCAATAACCTCGATGACATCATTGAGAAAGAAGGGAGATAGGGAAAATTAGTCAAAGATACAACATCTCCAAGTCGTTTCCCAGTAAAGGAAAAGACAGAAGTACACTAGGTAACCACTGCCTGACAGGAACGTCCTAATCTAAAAATGAGCCCGAGCAAGCCACCACAAGCTAAGATAGGTAGAACCATCCCTACCAAATTCAAACCTCCAAAGGAACCTAGACCACCTAGAGTCTTTAACGACCCATGAATGCCTTTAAGTTAGTTAATAAACATTCTCCAAGAAAAGAATATTATTAAACCCCTTTCCCCAAGAACGGACAAACCATTCTTGGGAAAGTATGAGAACGGTTGGTGCGACTACCACCAAGAAAAGGACCACACGCTAACGATAGTTGTAGCTCCCTCAAATATATGTTCCAAGATTTAATTGATCAGAATGTGATCGCCAATCCGAAAATGGCCAAAAATCCTGTACCAGATCACCAAGTCAATATGCTCAAGACTAGCAAGCATCCTTTGACCCCAACGTGTTGCTAGAATTGATTCATGACGTTGAGTAGGAAATTAACATGATTAATCCATGGCCGGAAAAGAAGTCCAAAACGAGTCTTAGGAAAACATCTGAAAGGTGAAAGTAAAAAATGACTTCCCACATCTACGCTCAATAGATATCGCGGCACCCTGTGGTAGAACGGATTTTCAACGTAGTTTCATGAAAATCACACCAGCTAATGTTCCATATACTTCCCATCCACCAGCATGGAAAAGAGGGAAAGACGAACCCAGAGCTCTTAACCCAGTAGACAGTCTCCAAAGTCAACAAGAAAAAAACAAATGCCAAAATCAGTCCTCAATGATTTAAGAAAGATCGATGTCCCTACTAACACCACTCTAGAAGAACTAGTAGGGATCATATTCGTAAGTTCACAACATAACATGATCAACTTTGAAGATGAGGATCTTCCATCAACTAAATCAAACCATGATAAATCCCTCTTTATTTCTGTGGAAATAGAGTGAAAGACTATTCTGATGGTCTTCATAAACAATGTATCTACCCTCAACATATGTCATTGGGGGACTCTTGAGAAAATAGACATATCCCAAGACAAGATTATACCATTTGACCTATGTGTTAGAGGCTTCTATAGCTCTCGCCATGAGATAATGGGTTACCTCAAGTGCACCGTCCGAGTGGTTGGCATACCCTTTCAAGTTGACTTTTATGTCATCAACATGCAATCTTCTTATAACTTGATCTTGGGAAGGCCATATTTGCATCAAGCGAAGGCTTTAGCCTCTACACTGCACCAAAAACTCACGTTCATCGCCAATGACCAGGTTATCATAGTAACCGGTGAAACTGACACCACAATAGTCATTGGATTGACTTATATTGACACCATTGAGGTTGAACTATGTGGGTTCGAGATTTGTCTGGTCTTTCCATAAGGTAAGGACTCATCCAAACATCCTAACTTTCATATGTTTCGCCTCCCCTCTATTAGAATCATGCGCAGAATAGTATATTTCCCTAGCATGGGTTTATGCCCAAACGTCAATAACATGTCATCATTCCTGCAACCATGTTACAATATGGACCGCCATTGTCTAGGATATGTCCTTAAAGGATTTGAGAAATCTATAAAAAAAATCATACAATGCATAGTTTTCCACCAAATTTGGGTTGACAGTTCAGCCGCGATAGACAAATCACCCTATGATTTGACTTCCCCGAGCCCTTCACCAATCTATATGACAAAGATGTTTTCAAGGTCTTGAAATCTTTTATGTTTGTCCTCATAATCCTAATCCTTCTGTTTGCGTGATTAGGAAAGAATGACTATTGGCGCAATGCCTTAAAAAACTTGGCTCAAATTCCCAAGATAGCAGATCCAGTTTAATAAGCCATCTCTTTCGGTCTTCAAGAAACTGATTCCCTTTCATCTGTCGATACTATGATCGACGAAAATAGAACTTTTTTCCTCTCATGTGTAGAGAGATGTCAAAAAATGTACATTGTAAGAGATATAAGAACAATGATCTTTTTAGATCATCTTCTGCATGTAATAAACCTTTAAATGTAACACGAAAAGTTGACTTCGAATCTATGAGTAAAAATCATCTTTCTTTTTACTTTGACTTAAACTTCGAAACCAAAAACTTCTTCGAAAACGATAACAAGATTGTCTCTGTAGTGGAAAAGACAATTGAAATCAATTTAAATATGGTTGACGATCCTAAGATCGTACTAATCGGCCAAAGTTTAAACCCATAAGAGCATCTAGAATTAGTTGAGATATTATAAGCCAACAAAGACGTCTTTGCCTGGTCATACAAGGATATTCTAAGCATTGATCCAAAGATTACATAACATCATGTTGGGAAAAATTAAGTGAAGAGTTAATTAACTTAGAAGAAACTGTTTGGAAAAACTAAGGAAAGAGTTAATTAACAGAAAATACGAAATATTAACAAAATTGTGTTTTGATGATGTTTATTTATGAATGAAGCTAAGCCGTCTAATTGTTTCTATGCAAGTGCATCAGAGTTTGCTAACTTAGACATGGTCTAAGAAGGCTAATTAAATGTGATACGTAGTTAGACGTGCAATCTAATAGATACGTAGATAGACGTGCAGTCTAACAGATCTGTAGTTGTACGTGCAGTCTAACAGATACGTAGTTAGACGTGCAGTCTAACAGAGACGTAGTTAAACGTGTAGTCTAACTCCTTTAAACAAGTCTGAAGTGAGAGGTAGTTAGACTTGTAGTCTAACTCCTTCAGACAAGTCTGAAGTGAGACGTAGTTAGACGTGCAGTCTAATACATACGTAGTTAGAAGTGTAGTCTAACAGATACGTAATTAGACGTTCAGTCTAATAGATACGTAGTTAGACGTGTAGTCTAACATATACGTAGTTAGACGTGTAGTCTAACAGAAACGTAGTTAGACGTATCGTCTAAAAGATACGTATTTAGACGTGCAGTCTAACAGATACATAGTTAGACGTGTAGTTTAACAAATGTGTAGTTAAACGTGTAGTCTAACAGATACGTAGTTAGACGTGCAGTCTAATAGAGACGTAGTTAAACGTGCAGTCTAACTCCTTTAGAAAAGTCTGAAGTGAGGGGTAGTTAGACTTGTAGTATAACTCCTTCAGACAAGTCTGAAGTGAGACGTAGTTAGACGTGCAGTCTAATAGATACGTAGTTAGATGTGTAGTCTAACAGATACGTAATTAGACGTTCAGTCTAATAGATACGTAGTTAGACGTGTAGTCTAACAGATACGTAATTAGACGTGCCGTCTAAAAGATACGTAGTTAGACGTGCAGTCTAACAGATACATAGTTAGACGTGTAGTTTAACAGATATGTAGTTAAACGTGTAGTCTAACAGATACGTAGTTAGACGTGCAGTCTAACAGAGACTTAGTTAGATGTGCAGTCTAACTCCTTCAGACAAGTCTGAAGGGATGCATAGGTAGACGTTGCTATATAGCTCCATTAGACGTGGTAGTCTAATGGAACAAGCTATTAGACGTTGACGTCTAACTCCTTTAGACTAGGTAGTCTAATGGAGCACATCTAATGCATCGGTTCAGCAGTCGTTTGAAGTTAGCATACGTCTACCCACGATCAACTAGTTGTCTTCTACTATGCTCCACTCACTCTTGTACAGTCTGACAAGCCAGGTAATTGCATCCAATGAACAAACTCCACGTACGCAAATATCCTTCCAACGGTTTGTCCAGTACAAGACAATATCAGAAAGTATATTCGGCGCACTACCTGTTCGGTATGGCCATGATCCATTTTCTTAGAGTCTACTGTACTTTTGTCCTTTTGGGCGGCCTTCAAATGGACGCTTGCCACTTGTCCATGAAGAAGATTCGACCGTTGGTGTCCTTCTACTACAAATAGATGCTCAAGGACAACGATTACATCACCAGTTACTCTGCTCACATTACTATCTTACCGAATTACTCTTGCACTTACTGATTTCTATCATCTTCCAAGTTCAAGAGTATAAGAATCAAAACAGTCTAGCTGAGAGAATATTGTTCTTAATATTGTAAGTTGAATAGAGGTTGTTCTGTTCAACAGAGTGTTTATCTAGATCAGTAACTGTATTTGATTAAAAGAATTTAGTGAATCCTTCTGGTTGTGGAAGAAGGTGTGACGTAGGAGAGTTTGCTCCGAACATCTATAAACAACTCCTTGTGTTATTTACTTTCTATCATTCATCTTTCATTGGTTTAAAGCTTCAAATCCGACGAACACTTCCGCACTTGAAATCCTTTCAAGAGTTCGAAGGATTTGTGAAGAATAGAAACATATTTTAACTTCTAATAGAGTTAAAATCGAATCGTTTATCGTTAGTTGTTATGAATAGCCAGACCCCCGTCTCTATTGGTTACACCGATCATATCACATCACATTCCTCAATATTTAGATTCTAAGCCAATAAAGAAAAAACTCAGACAAATAAAAGAAAATGTCGTGACCAAAATCCGAGGAGAAGTTTGAAAGGAACTCGATGCTGGATTTCTCGAGGTAGTGGACTATCCTACTTGGATAGCTAACGTAGTTCATGTTCTGAAGAAAGATGTGAAAATACGTGTGTGCGTAGATTATCGGTATCTTAATAAGGTCATCCCTAATGATCACTTCCCGCTACCACACGTCGACATATTGGTTAACCATGCTACCGGTCATGAACTATTATCATTCATGGATGGATTTTCATGATAAAACCAAATCCTACTGGTCCCGCAAGACAAGAAATAGAGTACGTTCATAACAGGAGTAGTAACTTTCTATTATCATGTCATGCCTTTCGATCTTAAGAACGTGGGAAACACCTATCAAAGGGCAGTCACCGTGATTTTTCATGACATGACCCACAAGGAAGTGGAAGTATATATCGACAGAATGATCTTCAAATTAAAGGATCTACAAGGACATGTCCAAAACCTCGAGAAATTCCTACAATAAATTAGGAAATATTAGGTACGACTCAACCTAAAGAAATGCACATTCGGAGTCACAATTGGTAAAATATTCGGATTCTTTATCTCATAGAGGGGAATCAAAGTTGGTCCCCCTGAGATAAAAGAAATCACGATTATGCTGGTCATTCAAAATGAAAGAGTTGTCCGAAGATTTCTAGGAAAAATCTAATTCATTAGTCGATTCATCAGCAAGCTTACTATAACATGTGATCTGATGTTTAAGCTACTGAAGAAAGACCAAAAGTTTGTATGGGATGAAAACTATCAACAAGCGTTTAACTAAATAAATCATTATTTAAAATCCCCTCTCATCTTATACCTATTTGTAATAAACACCGTCATGGGAAACCTATTGGTTCGAGAAAATGAGGACAAACTCGAAACTGTTGTGTACTACATTAGTAAAAGGATGACTAGGCATGAACTTAATAACACTCTAGTTGAGAAAATTTATTGAGCATTAAAATGGGTCACCAAAAAGTAAAGACACTACATGAAAGTCTACCCCATCAAGTTGGTATCAAGACTAGACCGGATCCACTTCTTGTTCCAACAAACTCTTCTATCACATAGGTTAGCCAAATGGATATCGAATATGACATAGCCTACACGTTATAGAAGTCTATCAAAGGAAGCGTTGTTGTGGACTTTCTCGTTAATCAACCCATCATTGTTAAGTCAGAAGACGAACTTGAATTCCCCAATGAGGGAATTATGAATATTACATCATACATATGGAAACTGATGTTTGACGAAGTTTCCAGAAAGTAGGGTTACAAAATTTGAATTTTTTTAGTTGACCTAAAAGGGACGAACAAGCCAATATCCATAAAACTATAATATCCCTTCACCAATAATGAGATCGAACACGAGGCATGCCTCTCGGGTCTCAATTGGAAAAGTAAAAAGGGGCAACCAAACTAGAAGTCGTTAGTAACTCTAACTTGGTTATATCCAAATGAATGACACGTGGGAAGTGAAAGGGGAAAAATTAAAATCCTACCATGCCTACTTGACCAAACTCATGAACAAATTTGATCAAATAACATTTGTTCACGATCTAAGAAGCCAAAATCGCTTCGCGGATGCCCTAACTACTTAGCAGCCACGACTCAAATTCATGACGGAATTTAAGTCGATCATTAAAAATCCAACCAAAGCAATGACCTGATTTATAAACAGGACAAGTAACTTCCTGTAAGAATGTTGTTAAACCCTATAAGAAGTATATCGAGTACATAGAATATCCTTCCTACTTACGAGTTAAGGAACGATGGGAGTTGCGTCAATATTCCACCAAATATGTTTGGATCGCCAACAGAATTTACCGCCGATCATTCGACAGTCAAAACATGCTTTGTACAGATAATCCAGAATCAAAGAGGATCAAGGAAGAAGTACTTGTAGGGACACGCGACCCACACATGAATGGAATGGCTTTAGTTAAGAAAATACTTTGTTTAGGATATTATTGGCAAAACCTTGAATAAGAATGTGTGAGCTATGTAAGGAGTTATCATCACTGTCAAATCTATACTAACCTAAAACATACACCGACCTTCCTCTTCCACAATAAAAGATCTCTTTGGCCCTTTTTATATACGGGATATCGACGTAATCAGAAAACACTATCCCCGCGCGTAAACACGACTTCAAAGTTGTCGCCATAGACTACTTCACCAAATGGGTTGAAGAATCCTCCTACAAGGTCTTAAAATCATCTCAAGTGGCAAAGTTCATTCAGACTAGATTCATCGCTAGATATGGAGTTCCTCACGCTTTGATTTCAAACAATGGTTGACACTTTCAAGAAAAAGTGTTGCAATTGCATGACGAGTTCAAGATCGAGCATAACAAATCAATGTTTTATATACCCCAAACCAATGGTGCGGTCGAAGCAAAAACCAAAAATGTGATTAGGATCATCAAGAAGATGACCATCACGTATAAGGACTAGCACGAGAAATAACCATACGCCTTACGGGGATATTGTACGACCGCCCGAACTTCGAAGGATGAAACTATCTATTCCCTAGTTTATGGCATGGAAGATGTACAACCTATCGAAATTGAGATGCCAATCCTAAGAATACTCTTGGAGAGCCACGTTATCTAAGAAGACTAGCTCAAATCTCATTAATGGGGATAAGAGGTTAAACACTTTATGTAAAACCTAAGCCTACCAAAAACGCATGTAAGAAATTTTCAAAAGGAGGGTGAAACCTAGAAACCTTAATGAAGGTGATCTTGTTCTCAAACGAACCTAGGAACTCCTTGACCCTAGGGACAATTTTCAACCCCAATGGGAAGGACCATTCCTAGTTAAGAAAATCCTCTCTAGAGGAGATGTCCGTTTATCTAATATAGAAGGCAAATAGTTCATTGGGCTAAGCAATCTCTATGTGCTTAAAAGATATTTTTTATAATATCAAGTTATGCGCAGAACGGTTCAAAGCTCGACCTCGATAAAAGCTTATTATAACATAATCCAATTCCAAGTTTTGTATAACTTGCATAATGGACAGAGGACACATGTCCAAACTATGGAGACCTAATTCTTCTCAATTTAGAAAAATAAAGAAGAGAATATATATTGGTAACATGCTAAGAGGTGCATTAGGGTTACCTATGATTAGTTTAGGTAGATGATTTATGTTCATCTGAGGTTTGATCCTAGTGGGTCAGCCATCTGATTATCTGTCTCAGGAACATTTGGATTGTCAACAACCTGTTGACTTTCAGTCTGGTTTTCTGGTTGAGCTTCAACCGGATCAGTTGGCTGATTAACTTGATCAGCTAATCAGACGTGTTGTTTCTAATGACCTGAACCTCATTGTCACTATCTGATTAAAGATTACCAGCTTCCAACATGTTAGCCACTTCGATAATTTCTTTCGAATTACTTTCAACAAATTCATCAAAAACAATATGGGTAGATTTTTCAACAGTTAATGTTTGTTTATTAAAAAATTTATACGCTTTACTCACTGAAGAATATCCTAACATTATGTCAGCGTCTGTCTTAGCATCAAAAGAAGTCATATGAGTTTTAACATTGTTATGAATAAAATATTTACAGCCAAAGATTCTAAAATCTGAAATTTTAGGAACTTTACTATAGAAAATCTCGTAGGGTTTTTTATTAAAACGTTTTTAATCATTGATATATTTTGAGTATAACATGTTGTGTTAATAGTTTCTGCCCATAACTTTTGAGACACACCGGAATCTGCTAGCATTGACTTAGAAGGTTCCTTTAGTGTTTTGTTCCTTCTTTCAACAACATCATTCTGTTGTGGGGTTCTAGCACTAGACAACTCTTGTCTAATAGCAGATTCCTCAAGAAAGGAAGACAAAATTTTGTTTATAAATTATGTTACTCTATCACTTGTAATCTTTATAACACTTAAAAGATTTTACATTTTGTAATCTTTTATTGATTTTAATCAAATTTTCAGTAGTTTGATCCTTATAAACTAATAAAATAACCCAAGTAAATCTAGAATAATGATCAATTATGACAAGGGTATATCTCATTCTCCTTAAGCTGGTTACTAGAATTGGACCAAATAGATCCATGTGCAATAATTTCAAACACCTATCGGATTGAGTATTCCCTTTATTTTTAAAAGTTGATCTGACATGTTTGTCCATCTAACAAGCAGGACGAACATTATCTTTAGAAAACTTCAATTTATGCATACCAACTACAAGATCTTTTGAACAAATGTTGTTGATAATTTTAAAGTTTCAATGATTTAATCTTTTATGCCAAAACTAATTTAAATTATTTTTAGCTATCATTCAAACAAGATCAAAAGTCTTAGGCTTCCAGTTCATCTTATATGAGTTTCCTATTCTATTTCCTGTCAGCAGAGTGTTTCCTTGCTAATTTTTAACTACACATGCATGTTTTTGAAAATCTACAATGTAGTCGTTATCACACATTTGACTAAGATTAATCAAGTTATAACATTGATTTTCTACTAACAACACGTTATTAATAGTAAAATTACCGTAGACAATCTTACTCTTATCCACGGTTTTACCTTTGATGTTATCACCGATTGTGATTTTTAGTCATGTACAATTAGTTATGTCAATCAGAAGCCTACGGTTTCCTGTCATATGTTTGGAGTAGACGCTGTCCAGATACCAAACAGACTCCTCTTGGCAGTTCAATTGAGTTACCTACAAATATACATATTTACATCTTTGGTACCCAGCTTCATTTGGGTCCATGATTAATTAGTCCCTTGGGGATCTATATTTGGGTTATTTTTATGGATCTCCCATTTTGTGTTGTCAACAAAGAGTAAGATTTTTAGTTGGCGAACGTCTTTCTGCCAGTTGATGATCCCTTAGTCTTAGAGGATGATTTTTGATGAAATTTTTTTGACTTTCTATCAAAGTTTTGTTTGCTAGATCAGTTGGCTGCTAGCTTCTAAGGCTTGAGTCAGTTGGTAGTTGGCTTAATATATTTAATATTATCTTTTAAGGTTAAGTCATCACAGCTGTGACTAGTTCTAGTATTAGTGAAAGTACTCTTGACAAAGTTTATGGATTTAAACTTACCTTTAACTGTGTTCAACTTTTTACTGGACTCATCTGGAGAGTTGTTATCAAATCCTTAACCAGATTTACATCCGGCAGGCCTTTGCTTAGTAATCACTTATATAACAGCTTTTCCAGATTTCGTCCAAGAACTATCACATAGTTCAATCTTTGGTTTTCAGCGGAAAGAGTTTTTATTGTTTCTTTGAGCTTATAATTCTCAAATGAGAACTCATTTAATACATTATTTTTAAAAACTTCAGATTCAGGGTATTTGAGATGAAAAACTTGAACTGTCAGATTCATTTTTTAAATTAATTTCATTAAAAGAGTTTGACAGATTCTTATACTCAAAGACCATATCATTGAGTGCAATGAATAGATCATCTCTCGTGAAGTCATCATAGGAAAAGCCAAACACCTCAGTGCAGTCAGCCATGAAACATTTGACACCCTCATCTTCACTTTCGCTTGTTGAGCTGTCATCTAATTCACTATCATCCCATTTTCTCTTGATTTCCTAATCTAGCAGAGCTTTTTGTTCTTTTCTATTTCTTCTATCTGATTGCTTCTTGTCATCCCTTTTGGGCTTTCTGCAGTCAGCCTTGAAATGACCTAGTTTATCATAGTTAAAGCATTTCAAGTTAGCTTTTGGTTCATCTTTATTATTAGATCTATTAAAATTAGAGTTGGGATGGTTCTTCTTCATAAATTTGCCAAACTTCTTGAAGAAGAATGACATTGCATCGTTGCTAATCTGCTCAGCAAATTTCACAACAGTAGCGGTGGTATGTGGCTCTTCAGCAGTCACTAGAGGCTCTATGATGGTCGACGTTGATAGCTCCTCTTTATTCCTTAAGTTATTTCAAACTCGTAGACTTTCAAATCGGCGAATAAGTCGTGCAGCTCAATCTTGTTGAGATATTTGGATTCCCTCATTGTTATCGTCTTGATGTCCCATTCTCTAGGAAGAGCTCTCATGACTTTAATAACAACCTCTTTATTGTTGTAAGTCTTTCCAGGATTGGAGAGTTCAATGACAATACTACTGAAACGTTCATCGAATTCAGTCATTTTCTCTCCAGGACGCATCTTGATGTTTTCAAACTTCTATGTGGCAACCATCAGCTTATTTTCTTTGGTTTGGTCGTTGCCTTCACAGAGTTGAGTCAGCTTCTCCCAAATTTCTTTGGCAGTTGCGCATGACTTGATCTTGCTGAACATATTTTTGTCCAGTGCCTTATAGAGGATATCTTGGGCCACATTGTCTAGGTTAGAATTCTTTTTATCTTCAGCAGTTCACTCATGTATTGGTTTATCCTTCATCTTAAGAATACCATTGGTTGAGGTTATGAATGTGCTGATCGTATGGATCTTCATCGGCCCATCAGTGATAAAGTACCACATATCGTCATCTTGAGTAGTCAAGTGAGCTTGCATCCTTATTTTCCAATCATCATAATCTTCTTGGTGAACATTGGGAATTATTTTAGGATGATTGATTTGCTTGAGAATATAAACTCTTGCTCTAATACAACTTGTTAGGATCGGTTAGAACAATTGAAGGGGGATTGAATATTAGTGTTTTAATATTGACTTACAATGCAATTTTAATCCTGTTAGAGATTAAAATTTGTTTTTATTCAACACAAATTGTTGCAATACTAAATATACTCAGTCAAAACTTAGGTCTGAAGGATTCCAATAGAAGACTTTGGTTTATATAGTGCCTATACAAACCTAGTCAGAACTTAAGACTTAACAACTGCCTATTCTGAACTTCTAGTACTCACTTTGTTGAACATACAACTTTTTGTTCAACTTATAATACTGAATATACTCTCAACTTATACAATGTATGCTTATTATAGTTAAAGAGAGAGTAAGAACTTAGAACTCTTTGACTATGTAATTTTGTTACTATGTAACGTAACTGGTTCGCCGTTGTACTCAGAAGATCTTTTATAGTTAAGTGTAGCAACGATTGACTCTAATTTTTAGATTTTGAAATGATCGGGAAAGATTCAACATACCTCAAATCCAGATATTCGGGGATCCTCCGTACTAGAGCTACAGTGATCCGTTCATAAGTCCACGGATTCGACGTTGTACTTTGATGTCCTTTCATGTTGAGAAGTAGGCAACGATCGAATCTGATACGTAGATATGTGTCGACTTTCTAATGGTTGAACACTTGATGGCAGTTGTAATAAGTTGACTGGGAAGTCTATTTATAATGAATTCAAATAAGTAGAGCTCTTCTTTAGACGACTGCTGAAGTAAGGCGTCTGCTCGCACTTCTTCAGACTGCTGCTGAATCAAGGCGTCTTCTCGCGCTTCTTCAAACTGCTACTGAAGCAAGGTGTCTACTCGCACTTCTTCAGAATGCTGCTGAAGCAAGGCGTCTGCTCGCGCGTCTTTAGACTGTTGCTGAAGCAAGGGGTCTGCTCGCGCTTCTTTAGACTGCTGCTGAAGCAAGGCGTCTACTCGCGCTTTCTCAGCTCGAGACGTTTGTTGCGCTTCCTTATCCTGAGACGTCTACTCGCTCTTCCTCAGCTTGAGACGTATGCTCGCACATTTTTAGCTCGAGACTTATATTCGCGCATTCTCAGCTCGAGACGTCTGTTCGAAGTGAGATGTCTACTCGCGCTTCCTCAATTGTACATGCGCATAGACATTTGCACAACTTAGGTTTATTCACTTATGAATTCATTATGAAAACTATGTCGTATTTAATTAAACTTAGTTTTATTCACCTAAGTTCATTTTAATCAATTAATACATTAAATCTTAATTAATTATTTATCTTTTAATTAATTCTTTCTTTCTCTTCATTTAACTTATTTTAACATACTCATAAATTTATTTTCTCATTTTTCTAATGTTTAAGGTTTAGTTTATTTAATGTAAATAATTATTATTATCCTGAACAGAAAAAAATTATTTAATTTAAATAACTATCATTTCTTTTAAATTTATTCTTATCGAATAAGATAGTTATTTTAGATCGGTTAGGATTCGAAAAATAAATGAATTAAAATAAATGTAAAACATTTCTTAAAGATGTCAAAAGTATTAAAAATAGAGATAATTTTTTAACGGGCACGTGAAACATAACATCAAGTTTTTTCTCATGTGTAATCATTCACTAAACGCCTAAAACATTTCTTTTTCTATAGCGTTAGTTTTGTAAATACCAAAAATATTACTTTTTCTAATTTTGTGGAAAATATTAGATGAAAATTTAATATAAATAATTATTATTTTTTAAATTTAGTCTTATGACATATGATATATATTTTAGACTAGTTAGAATTTGAAAAATAAATGAATTAAAATAAGTGTAAAATATTTCTAAAACATGGTCAAAATATTAAAAGTTAAGCATTTTTATAACAGACACTTGAGACATAGCACAAAGGCTCTTTCTCACGCGTAACAAAGTATCGAACCCCTAAAAAAATTATTTTCCGATAACGTTGTTGTTTTACACGCCAAAAATATTTCTTTTCGTAATTTTGGTAAAAAAATTAGGTGGCGACTCATAAGTCACCAACTGTTTTCTAACAAATTCTCTGATTTGATTTCATTTTTATTTTAAAATTTTGAAAAGAGATTTATTATTTTTTATATATTTCTAAAATTCGAAAATCGCATATCTTCCC
>NC_061869.1:39558321-39586776 GCF_907164915.1 Impatiens glandulifera | reverse complement strand
TATAAACAACAATTTTTTTAGTTTTATGAATAAATTTGAGACTTGCATCCAATGGTAGGAATAAATTTGATATTTAACCATTTTAAAAATATGTAAGTTTTATATTATTAACGTTATTATAATATTACAGGATATAGTCCTATCACAGATGTACTTCAAACTTACAACATTCTTAGTGAGTACATAGTGAGATTAAATTTGTGATTTTTGACATAAATTTGGTCTTTAAGTCATTTTTTCGGTTTAATTCATGTGTTAATTAAAATTATATATAATGTCTAAATTTGTAATACAAAATATTATTTTCAATATTCTACGGAAAAAATATTAGTTTAATGTATTATTATATTTTAATTCAGGATTAATTGATTGAGACATTAAAAATTGATTCAAGTACCATATCATTGGCGTATTTAGGGCATTCTCTTTCCCCTGAGAGATGTGATATTTGAAACAAAAATAGAGTTGACATGATACATGATAAAAACTCTAAATGAAATTTGTGTCAAAAACCCCTCAAAAAGAGAGAAAGACCATAAGGAGAATATATATAAATGTGTGTGATATGTCTTTTTTTATATTTTTTAACCACAAATCCCAATCAAGACCTTTAATATCGTGAGTTTACAATACTTTGTTATCGGTCACTTATCCCTCTCAACAAAGGAACCACCAATCATAATCGACATTTCATCTTTTGACTTTAAAGCTTGGATCTGAACATCCCCAATATTTTTTTAAGGTATAAAGAGTGTTCTCCAATCCTTTGTATGTTTCTAATTGTAGACACTCACTTTTCATCCCCCAATTTTATAGTTTATGCTTTTAATAAATCTGAGTCTATACAAGTTTCTTGAATTCATTCGCAGGCTCATTGCACGATTTATTTTAAAGACGATTATTTTTAGAACAATTGAGTTTTTGAAAATAATTGATTTTGGATTCTTAATAAAGTTAAGGTAGTAATTTGTCTATGTTACAACACTTAGAGAAGTTATTATACTTAGAATATTCAAGGTTTTATTTAACTAATTACCTTGGGTATTTATAAAAAATAAAAATTAAAAAAAATTATTTTACAAAATATATATTAACGTTTTTATAAAATTTCGTTAGTTATATTTTGTTTTATTTTAATTAGATTAGTTTGTTAGATTTGATTTCTTGAATAAGTTAGTTAGCTTTTTATTTATTTAATTAGAATTGTTCCTTATAAATAGGAATAATTAAAAATAAAGTTGTTTATTTGTGTTTTTAAAAAAATCTTTATTTTGTAGGAACACAATCTTAAGAAGCATCCTAGGTCAAAGAAAGAAAAAAAGAGGTTGCTAAAATAAAGGAAGAAGTTGTCAAAGGAAGAATAATTCAGCCGTGAATAGAAGCATGACCAAGTATTACATCATTTATTAAATAAAGCTTAAATCTCATTGGATGAAAACTTGATATTTATTGACATGTCAAGTGGAGATTGCTCCATTATTTCAAATGTGTTAAATGGGCCTTTGGCCCTAGGGTTTCATAGCTTTGCCTATAAATACCCCTCTTAACACCTAGGAAGGGGGACTTCAACTCTCGACATTAAACCTTCTCTACCTCTCCTTTCTAACTCTCGACATTCAACCTTCTCTACCTCTCCTTTCTACCTTCTCTATTGCATTTTATCTAAAAATCTGCCCTCTTTCTTTCAAGAATCTAAACAAGAGCTCCAACTAGTTTTGTTGGGTCATAAGTCTTTTGTTTAGAATTTCCATTTCTCTTTGCAAAGAAGCAACCCCATTTTAGAATAGGTTAATGTTGAAAACCTGAAGCTGACCCAAGACCGATTTCCATGACTTAGAACTGAGGAATGAGGACCAAGGACCGACAATCAGAAGACCTAGGACTGAGGATGGAGGACCGAGCTGCATCTATTTGTTTATTTATCTTTTTATTTATTTATTATTTTATTTTCTGTTTTCTTTAGTCTTAAGATTTGTTGTTTGACATTTTTTATTTTGGTTAGTTAAGAGTTTGTGGCTTGCTTGATCCTAGGTTAGAAAAAAAATTTTAAATTAAACCCTAACTAAAATTGAACTTAGCCCAAACTTATACTTAGAATTTTCTTTTGACATAGGACTTTTTTTTTATTTTATTTTATTTTTATTATTATTTTTATTATTTTCATTATTATTTTTATTTAAATAAAAAACCCCAAAATAGTAAAATTTTAGACCTTTAAATAATTCACTAAAGTTTCTTAAAAATTAATCTAGACTTAGGCCAATTAATTTTTGATTAATAACTTGCCTAGTTTTGATTTTTAGGATAATTTTATGTGTGAATTATTTGCTCTCGTTTTCTTTTATCTTTGCTTATTTGTTTATCTCATGCAAACCCATTAAATGTTTAAAATGGAAAATCCTAAAATGTAAAACGTAAGAATGTTTTAAAAAAAGCCAAAATTAATTAGTAGAGACCTTAGGGGCGTTGTGGGACATAGCGTCTAAAAAACTCTTTCCCACACGTAACCAAACGCCGAACTCACATCTCTTAAATTCCTAATTTTTGAAATTAGGTGGCGACTCTCTAGTCGTGAGGTTAATTAATACTGAAAAAAGTTTAAAAAGGCCTATGACATACTTCCCATTAAAAAACTCCTGATCTCTCCCAGATTCGACGGGAAGGTAAGATATGGAGTTGTCTATAAAGTCTCGTTTTTAAAACTTAATTTTTTTCAACATTAAAATTAATTCCCCTCACATTTTCAAAATATAATTTTTTTTAAAGAGTGTCCCAGAATTTCAAACTGGTTGATCAAAATTCTTTTTTTAAAAAATCGATCACAGTTTTCTGGCGACTCTGCTGGGGACATTCGACGTTTGACTTGAAAGTAATTTTGGCCAAGTATTTAAACTTTCTTATGCTTTAATTCATACTCCATGTTCACATTTATTGATTATTTGCATGAGACTTGGAGCTCCAACGTGGAGGTGTGTGGGTATACATCATTGGATGAAGCTCACACATCTATATGTTATGTGCTAAGGGTAGTCAATGTGAATGACACTCTCAACCCTTGCCTTGAAGGCTTTTTTGTGTGATTTGAGAGTTGAGAAAAATACTAGGAAAAACCCGGATTAACCCTCTCTTCTTTTCAAATATCCCCTACTATTGAAAATGAGGGATTTTGAAATAGAGGTGAGGGGGATGTCCAATTGAGAGCTCCCCTTGCATCGAGAGATCCCTTTTGGGATAGTATCCTTGTCGGTGGAACAACTCTCTCTTAAGCCATTTCCAACTTTAGAACAAAAATCCAAAAAGCAATTCTACCAAGTCGTTGCCTCGTCTCGTCCTGTCGAGCAACAAAGCCACGTCACGAAGCCCTTTACTTGACTACTATATATGATAAATACATGTATGCATATAGATATTTCTAGGCGCTCAGTTTATCCAATCAAAGTTTTAAAATGTCATGAAACATGTGAACAATTTCGAAATTTTGAGGCTAAACTTAATAGTTTTAAAGGAGTAAAATTGAGGAAACCTAGAAAAGCTAAAAGAAGAATCTAATGTAACTAGTTTTCTTTCTTTGTGTCTTTACTACTCAGATTTTAAGCGCAAGATCTAATCAAGAGAGACGCATAAGGCGCAAAGAAGATCAAGAAAGACAAAAAGACTTGAAGATTCATAGACTTAGACTAGATTTCTTTATGCTTGAAATGTAAATCTCTTTATGAAGATACATGAGCGACATTGTAACGAAAGGATGAGGGGTGCTTGCTTTGTTTTTTTATTTTATGACTTGAGTTTGTGATTTTATTCATGACACTTAGGATTTTAATAAAATAACTCATTCTTATTTTACTCATCCTTTTCTACATGTTATACATTGTGAATGGGTAAATTGAGCGTCTATTGCGTGTTAGGGATTATGTGCATACGAGCAACGCATTGCTTGTTTTACTTGATAAAGGGGTTCGAACTGACTTTGTTCTCTTGAACACAACATACTCATATTCACCATAATTTACAATGACTAACCCACCAAGAAGGTTCAATGAGTCAGTTCATCTAAAGCTAGACGATCTTCGTGATACACTAATACAATTGGGGCAACAACTTGAAGACCTCACAACATAAGTCGAAACTTATGCGACAATCGAACCCCTTAATCCGAAAAGCTTGCGAGAAGAAAGATAAAGGGTAAGCAAGGCATTCATGGATGGTTGGAAAGCTGCAGAAAGGTCTATTCAAAACAAGAGTCATGCAAGAACGTTAAACTCAAGAAATAAATGCTCATCAAGAGAACTCATTTCTCCTAAACAAAGTCAACAATCATCACAAGCAAGGAGTGCCACTACTGCTCCACCTCGTAGAAAATTTGATGGTTTGATGATGTCATTATTGAAGGCCTTAAGGAACTTGTTGCAGAAGAAACAATTGAAATAAACCTTAACACAGAAGAAGATCCTCAGATTGTTTTAATCGGAAAAAGTTTAAACGATTTAGAACGAGAAAATATGACTAAACTTTTAAAAGCAAACAAAAATGTTTTTGCATGGTCTTATAAAGATATGTCAGGAATTGATCCATAAATCATCCAACACCGCTTACCACTTTATGAAGACGCAAAACCAGTGAAGCAGAAGCTCCGAAGAATGAAAGCAGACATCGTGGACAAGATCAAAGAGGAAGTTCAGAAACAGCTCGACGCAGGATTCCTCGAAGTGGTAAATTACCCAGAATGGATTGCCAATGTAGTCCCATTCGCAAAGAAAGATGGAAAGATCCGAGTGTGTGTAAACTATCAGAATCTCAACAAAGCAAGCCCTAAAGACAACTTTACACTACCACACGTCGACGTGCTAGTGGATCATGCAGCAAGCCATCAACTCCTATCATTCATGGACAGATTCTCAGGCTACAACCAAGTATTGATGGCTCCTGAAGACAAGGAGAAGACAACATTCATCACAGAAGTCGGAACATTTTGTTATCGAGTCATGCCTTTCGGGCTGAAGAACGCAGGAGCAACGTATCAACGAGCTGCCATGATGATTCTTCACGATATGATCCACAAGGAGGTAGAAGTCTATGTCGATGATATGATTGTCAAATCAAAAGATCGAGAAGGGCACATCCAAAATCTTGACAAATTCTTACAACGAATTAGGAAGTTCCAACTTAGGCTCAACCCAAAGAAGTGCACATTTGGAGTGACAGCAGGAAATATGTTAGGCTTCTAAATCACGCAAAGAGGAATTGAGGTTGATCCGAGCAAGATAGAAGCGATCACGGCAATGTCACCTCCACGAAGCGAGAAAGAAGTGCGAGGCTTTCTAGGAAAGATCCAGTATATAAGTCGATTCATAAACAAGTTGACTATGACATGTGATCCTTTGTTTAAACTTTTAAGGAAAAATGAAAGATTTGTTTGGGATGATGCTTGTCAGAACGCATTCGAGAAGATAAAGGGATACCTCAAGGATCCTCCCATTCTGATGCCGCCAAGACCAGGCGTACCGCTAATCCTATACTTAACAGTCACAGAAAATGGAATGGGTAGTCTACTAGCCCAAGAAAACGAGGAAAAGATGGAAGTCGCAGTCTACTACATAAGCAAGCGCATGACAGGCTACGAACTTAATTACTCGCTAGTAGAAAAGGTGTGTTGGGCCCTAGCTTGGGTCACTAAGAGGCTAAGGCATTACATGCAAGCCCACACAGTCAAGCTAGTATCAAGACTCGATCCAATTCGTTATTTATTCCAGAAAACGCTTTTGTCTCCGAGGTTAGCTAAGTGGATGATGATGATATCAGAGAACGACATCGTGTACACAATTAAGAAATCTATCTAGGGGAGCGTTGTAGCAGATTTTCTCGCAGACCAACCAATCAAAGTTGAAGACGAAGAGGAGTTAGCATTCCCAGACGACGAATTGATGACTATTAACCCTACAACCTGGAAGCTATTATTCGATGGAGCTTCAGGAAAACAAGGTTATGGCATCAGAATACTACTCATCGATCCTATGGGAACATACAACCCAATCTCAGTCAAGCTCGAATATCAAGTGACGAACAATGAGGCAGAGTATGAAGCGTGCATCTCTTGCATGAAGATTGCTCATGAAAAAGGAGCGAGACGTCTAGAAGTAGTAGGAGACTCAAACTTAGTCATTTCACAAGCTAATGGTGAATGACAATTCAAAAGAGAGAACCTCAAACCCTACCATCAACACTTATCGACTCTAATAGAAAAGTTTGAACATGTAACATTCACACATGCTCCGAGAAGTTAGAATCGATTCGCTAACGCTTTGGCCACGTTAGAAGCCATGACGTAAATCCCGGAAGGAATCAAAATCAAGCTTTTGAAGATTCGTCAGAAACAGAAATGAGACTTCGAGAAAAGGACGATTGCCAACACCGAAGTGGTGCCCAAACCTTGGTTCGAACCTCTATAGAAGTAAGTTGAGCATGGAGAGTATCCTTTTCACTTCCAAAAGAAAGAGAAGAGAGCTCTACGCCAATACGAAACCAACTATGTGCTACTCGCAGGAAAGCAATATCGACGCTCCTTTGACGGTCAGAACATGTTATGCATCGACCAGCCTCAAGCATCACAGATCATGGAGGAAGTACATGCAGGAACATGTGGCCCACACATGAACGGATCAGCACTCGCTAAGAAGATCCTTCGCTTTGGCTATTACTGGAAGAACATGGAACAAGAATGTGTAGAATATGTTAAGAAGTGTCATCAATGTCAAGTTTACGCGAACTTGAAGCACACCTTAACATCTCTACTTTACAACATGACTTCACCATGGCCATTATCGACATGGGGAATAGATATCATCGGGAAAATTTATCCTCACGCTTCAAACGGACACGAATTCATCCTTGTACCTATCGATTATTTCACAAAGTGGGTCGAAGCTCAATCATACATGGTTCTCAAGTCATCACATATTGCCAAGTTCATACGAAACAACATTATTGCACGTTATGGAGTTCCTCATGCCTTGATCTCAGACACTGATCGACACTTACGGGGAGAAGTACTCAAAGTACTAGATGAATACAGGATTGAACACCACAAATCCTCATCTTATCGTACTCAAACGAACGGCGCAGTAGAGGAAGCCAACAAGAACATCATCACTATCATCAAGAAGATGACTCAGACGTACAAGGATTGGCACGAGAAGCTTCCATACGCCTTATGTGGATATAAAACAACCATTCGAACGTCAACGAGAGTAACGCCATTTGCATTGGTCTACGGAATGGATGTAGTGCAACCTATCGAAATCGAAGTTCTTACTTTAAGAGTTTTACTCGAGACACAAGTAGTGGAGGAAGATTGGTGTAAGTCACGGTATAATCAGCTAGCCCTTATGGAAGACAAGAGGTTAGATGCATTATGTCACACGCAAGCATACCAGAGAAGAATGATTAGAGCTTTCAACAAGAAGGTGAAACCTAGGAACATTCAAGAAGGCGATTTAGTCCTAAAGAAGAACTTATGGATACTAGACCCTAGAGGGAAATTCCAAACACTTTGGGAAGGACCCTACCTCATCAAGAAGGTCTTTTCAGGCGGTACCACGAGATTGACCACCTTGGACGGAGAAGAACTCTCAACACCCTTCAATGTCGACATGCTCAAAAGATACTTCGTCTAAAGCATGCGTGTTGAATCCCATACACTAAAGTTCATAACTTCACAAGTTGTGAACTACGTCAGACCTGATCTCTCTCGAGAGTACGTAGGCAGCCCAGGGTGCGGTCACCACTATCAATTATCGACATAAATTGATAGTCATTTCACACCACATGCATTCATTACACATACAACCAAAGTTCATAAATTCACAAGTTGTGAACTACGTCAGACCTGATCTCTCTCGAGAGTACGTAGGCAACTCATCTAGGGTGCGGTCACCACTGTCAATTATCGAAATAATTTGATAGACATTTCGCATTACATGCATTCATTACATACATCAAAGTTTATAACCTCACAAGTTGTGAACTACGTCAGACATGATCTTTCTCGAGAGTACGTAGTCAACCCATACAGGGTGTGGTCACCACTATCAATTATCGACAGAAATTGATAGATATTTCGCATTACATGCATTCATTACACATACATCAAAGTTCATAACCTCATAAGTTGTGAACTACGTCAGACCTGATCTCTCTCGAGAGTATGTAGGCAACCCATCCAGGGTGCGGTCACCACTATCAATTATCGAAAGAAGTTGATAGACATTTCATTTCACATAACATGCATTCATTGCTCATTACATACATCAAAGTTCATAACCTCATAAGTTGTGAACTACGTCAGACCTGATCTCTCTCGAGAGTACGTAGGCAGCCCATCTAGGGTGCGGTCACCACTATCAATTATCGACAGAAATTGATAGACACTTCGCATTACATGCAATCATTACATACATCAAAGTTCATAACTTCACAAGTTGTGAACTACGTGAGACCTGATCTCTCTCGAGAGTACGTAGGCAACCCATCTAGGGTGCGGTCACCACTATCAATTATCGAAAGAAGTTGATAGACATTTCATTTCACAACACATCGCAAACATTCATTGCATATACATTAAAAAGGGAGTTAATCAAACTCTGAGTTGACTCCTAAACCAAAAACTCCTATTCAATACTAGGGGCATTTTTATTAAAATAAAAATAACTACAAGATCCTCACAGAGTCCCACTTGAGAAAATATAACGCCCAAAGCTAAAGTATTTTTCTCTTCGACTTATGATCTCAAAAGATTTTCTAAACATTCACACATACACAAACATTTTTCACAAGCATGTGCATGGAACTACGTTGGACCTGAATTCCCCTAACTATGGAATACGTAGGCAGCTTGTATGAGCCTAGTCCTAAACATTTTCAAAAATCAAACCCTATATCGACACTAGGGCATTTTATGAAAATGAAATGATTGAAAGATCCTCATAGAGTTAGCTTAAATGAGTAAATATAACGCCTAACACATGGCTAAAGCACTTTATTCTCTAGCAGCTTAGGATCTTAAACGATTTTCAGCTTAAGTCAATTGCCACTCCAGCAGATACTTAAGAAAATTTCCCCAGCTTAAGTCAATTGCAACTCCAGCAGAAACTTAAGAAAATTCCTCAACGAAATGCGGAATCACGATCTATCTGTGATACAATTTCAAAACTACGTTCGGACCAAATTTCTCCTTTTATGAGAATACGTATGCAACTTTTCACAAGTACAGTCCCAAATCCCCAGCAAGCCAAATCTTGAGCTAGGACAAAATACATCCCCACAGAGTTAAAGCCAACGAGAAATTGGGATCACAAATCTATCCAAAACAATCAAACCTCTTGTGTCGAAACTAGGGGCATTTGTGGAAGATAAAAACAAGATAGACCCCTAAATTTTTCTAGTGCCAAGTGAACTAATGAGCGAGTGCAAGAAATAAGTAGGGATGCGGGAAAATACGTTTCTCCCCAATGGATGTTTCTTGACGAACTAATGTAACTTGTGGAATCTGAGTAAAGCGCTTCGCAAACGGATCTATCTCGAGCCTAGACAAAAGCTTAAACTACTGATGTTTAAGAGGGAGCTCATAAAAAGATGAATCCCCAAACTCGGAACCATGTCATCAACAAAGGCAATATCTCGTCTCAATTGGAGGTCAAGTGCCAAAGATCTAAGACCTCAAGAAAAGTAAAATCAATTAAACAAAGACTTTTTTGGTTGAGATATGAAATTCAATACTGTTGTTCATTTAGATTCTATCTAATTACTAAGCAAGAACAAAGTGTTTGAATCTATCAGATACACCCCGGTTATAAAGAAAAGAGGCTAAATAAAATAGAAAAATACACGTCGAGGTTGAGATATTGAAATCATCATTTGTTGTTCATCTAGACTCTTGTCTAAATTGCCAATGCAAGAACAAGAATGTACCGATTCTATTAAATATACCCTGAGTATAATAGAGCCCAAGGCCATAGAATCTTAAGCACACTAACCTCCGAATTTGAGAAGCGAGACTCAACCTCATGACGCATGGTTGAAAGATTAAGCATTCGAGCGAACAAATCCCTCGAAAAACTCAGGACAAAACGTCTCGGCGAAAGACAAGTCCCCAAAAGTGACAGCATGAATCTCGAAGAACATCGATTACATGTGGTTTCCTCTCGACACACTCTAATGAAGAAAGTATGGAACCGATTCTTGAAAGTATTTCAAGACCGTTGAAGAAGACGCTAGTGCTTTAAAAATTAAGGAAGTCTAACTTCGAACTTAAATCACTAATCAGAGTTGTGATTAAAAAGTATTTCGCTAAACTGACCAGCGATACTTAAATCTATATTATCACTAAGCATAATTGTGATTAAAAAGTGTTTCGCTAAACTGGCCAGCGACACTTAAATATATATAATCACTAAGCAGAATTGTGATTAAATAGTATTTTGCTAAACTGACCAGCGATACTTAAATATAAATTTATCACTAAGCAGAATTGTGATTAAATAGTATTTCGCTAAACTGACCAGCGATACTCAAATATATATAATCACTAATCAGAATTTTGATTAAATAGTTTTCGCTAAACTGACCAGCGATACTTAAATCTATATGATCACTAAGAAGAATTGTGATTAAAAAGTGTTTCGCTAAACTGACCAGCGGAACTTAAATATATATAATCACTAAGCAGAATTGTGATTAAATAGTATTTCGCTAAACTGACCAGCGATACTCAAATATATATAATCACTAATCAGAATTGTGATTAAATAGTATTCGCCAAACTGACCAGCGAGACTTAAATTTATATAATCACTAAGTAGAATTTTTATTAAATAGTATTTCGCTAAATTGACCAGCGATACTTAGATTCATAATAATCACTAAGTAGAATTGTGATTAAAAAGTATTTCTCTAAACTTGACCAGCGATACTTAAATCTATATGATCACCAAGTAGAATCGTGATTAAATAGTATTTCGCTAAATTAATCAGCGACAATTAAATCTATAATAATCACTAATTAGAGTTGTGATTAAAAAGTATTTCGCTAAACTGACCAGCGATACTTTAAATAATCACTAATCAGAATTGTGATTAAAAAGTATTTCGCTAAACTGACCAGCGATACTTAAATCAAAATTTATCACCAAGAAGAATTGTGATTAAAAAGTGTTTCGCTAAACTAACTAGCGGCACTTAAATCTATAACAATCACTAAGCAGAATTGTGATTAAATAGTATTTTGCTAAACTGACCAACGATACTTAAATCTATATAATCACTAAGCAGAATTGTGATTAAATAGTATTTCGCTAAACTGACCAGCGACATTTAAATTTATATAATCATTAAGCAGATTTGTGATTAAAAAAAGTTTTGCTAAACTAACCAGCGGCACTTAAATATATATAATCACTAAGCAGAATTGTGATTAAATAGTATTTCGCTAAACTAACCAGCGATACTTAAATCTAAATTTATCACTAAGCGGAATTGTGATTAAATAGTATTTCGCTAAACTGACCAGCGATACTTAAATCTAAATTTATCACTAATCAGAATTGTGATTAAATAGTATTTAGCTAAACTGACCAGCGATACTCAAATATATATAATCACTAATCAGAATTGTGATTATATAGTATTTCGCTAAACTAACAGCGATACTTAAACCTATAATAATCACTAAGCAGAGTTGTGATTAGAATAATCATTAAGATTTTTTCGCTTGATGTGAAAAGCGAGACAAACATAATCACTAAATAGAGTTGTGATTAAAATGACTATTAAATTGCTCAATGAATAGAGTAATAAACAATAAACACAATCAGCAAACTGAGTCAAGATGTGTACTCATGTACAATTCAAAGACTAGGCGAGGTGTGTAGAAATATGGTCTAAACGATGAGGCTCGATCTACACGATCGATAAACTAGGAGCGATGCATATTCTAAACAAAGGTGAATCATCAACAAGTGGATGATAAACCGACTTTGAAGAATGAAGGGTAAATTACACGGGTCTCTCGAGAGACTCGTCAGGTTTGTTTTCTTTTCATTCAAAGGATCCGAAATAAACTATAAGTTGGGTGTTTTCAAAACGCAGTGCCTATTTTAAGGCTTGGACATGTATTTTTCTAAAACTGAGTGTTTTCTACAAATTTTGTCCAAGATGGGCATTCTGTAGACACTCACTTTTCATCCCCCAATTTTATAGTTTATGCTTTTAATAAATCTGAGTCTATACAAGTTTCTTGAATTCATTCGCAGACTCATTGCACGATTTATTCTAAAGACGATTATTTTTAGAACAATTGAGTTTTTGAAAATAATTAATTTTGGATTCTTAATAAAGTTAAGGTAGTAATTTGTCTATGTTACAACACTTAGAGAAGTTATTATACTTAGAATATTCAAGGTTTTATTTAACTAATTACCTTGGGTATTTATAAAAAATAAAAATTAAAAAAATTATTTTACAAAATATATATTAACGTTTTTATAAAATTTCGTTAGTTATATTTTGTTTTATTTTAATTAGATTAGTTTGTTAGATTTGATTTCTTGAATAAGTTAGTTAGCTTTTTATTTATTTAATTAGAATTGTTCCTTATAAATAGGAATAATTAAAAATAAAGTTGTTTATTTGTGTTTTTAACAAAAAAAAATTTTTTTGTAGGATGAAGGGGTGTGTAAAGGGGATAATGTGCAAAAATAAAAAGATAACGGTGTCTACACAATCATGAGAAGCATCCTAGGTCAAAGAAAGAAAAAAAGAGGTTGCTAAAATAAAGGAAGAAGTTGTCAAAGGAAGAATAATTCAGCCGTGAATAGAAGCATGAAGGCTTGGTCAATTTTTTTTAATTAAAAATTAAAATGACCAAGTATTACATCATTAATTAAATAAAGCTTAAATCTCATTGGATGAAAACTTGATATTTATTGACATGTCAAGTGGAGATTGCTACATTATTTCAAATGTGTTAAATGGGCCTTTGGCCCTAGGGTTTCATAGCTTTGCCTATAAATACCCCTCTTAACACTTAGGAAGAGGGACTTCAACTCTCGACATTAAACCTTCTCTACCTCTCCTTTCTAACTCTCGACATTCAACCTTCTCTACCTCTCCTTTCTACCTTCTCTATTGCATTTTATCTAAAAATCTGCCCTCTTTCTTTCAAGAATCTAAACAAGAGCTCCAACTAGTTTTGTTGGGTCATAAGTCTTTTGTTTAGAATTTCCATTTCTCTTTGCAAAGAAGCAACCCCATTTTAGAATAGGTTAATGTTGATAACCTGAAGCTGACCCAAGACCGATGATCCATGACTTAGAACTGAGGAATGAGGACCAAGGACCGACAATCAGAAGACCTAGGATCAAGGATGGAGGACCGAGCTGCATCTATTTGTTTATTTATCTTTTTATTTATTTATTATTTTATTTTCGGTTTTCTTTAGTCTTAGGATTTGTTGTTTGACATTTTTTATTTTGGTTAGTTAAGAGTTTGTGGCTTGCTTGATCCTAGGTTAGAAAAAAAATTAAATTAAACCCTAACTAAAATTGAACTTAGCCCAAACTTAGACTTAGAATTTTCTTTAGACATAGGACTTTTTTTTATTTTATTTTATTTTTATTATTATTTTTATTATTTTTATTTAAATAAAAAACCCCAAAATAGTAAAATTTTAGACCTTTAAATAATTCACTAAAGTTTCTTAAAAATTAATCTAGACTTAGGCCAATTAATTTTTGATTAATAACTTGCCTAGTTTTGATTTTTAGGATAATTTTATGTGTGAATTATTTGCTCTTTTTTTTTTTATCTTTGCTTATCTCATGCAAACCCATTAAATGTTTAAAATGAAAAATCCTGTAAAGCGTAAGAATGTTTTAAAGAAAGCCAAAATTAATTAGTAGAAACTTTAGGGGCGTTGTGGGACATAGCGTCTAAAAAACCATTTCCCACACGTAACCAAACGCCGAACTCACATCTCTTAAATTCCTAATTTTTGAAATTAGGTGGCGACTCTCTAGTCGTGAGGTTAATTAATACTGAAAAAAGTTAAAAAAAAGGCCTATGACATACTTCCCATTAAAAAACTCCCGATCTCTCCCAGATTCGACGGGAAGGTAAGATATGGAGTTGTCTATAAAGCCTCGTTTTTAAAACTTAATTTTTTTCAACATTAAAATTAATTCCCCTCACGTTTTAAAAAAATATTTTTTTAAAGAGTATCTCAGAATTTTCAAACTGGTTGATCAAAATTCTTTTTTTAAAAAATCGATCACACTAATCACCTTTTAATTCATACTTCTAGTTTGAATTTGAAATTTTTATGTTTCAGTTTTCATAAGCTTGTATGATGCCTAGTTGTTAGATTTTTTAATTGGAAATCGATCCTTGGATCATTGATGAGCTATTTGTGAAAGCCAATATCGATCCATCGATCTAAAACAAAAAAAAAACCAAATTTGAATTTCAAGATATTAAAAAACGGGTTTTCTGTTCTTGAGCTAAACCTCAAAAAACAACCGCTTAAAACATTTCCCAACATGTTTCTAATGATGTTCGAACAACAATTTGGATCATGTTTGATCCATTATGATCATGTTTGATCAAAATTAAAATTTGTAAAATAATTAAAATTTTCAAAAGGATGTCTGTATTATTCAAAATATTTTAAAATATTGTTTTCTGACACGCAGTTGAAATTATCAAACTCGAGCCACTATAGGCTCACTACGGGTTTTTCAAGAGTTACAGACTCTGTTTCAAATAAATAATCTTTTAAATTAGTTATTTTTAACTAATTTAAACAACAAATTTCAAAAGAAATTCAATTTTAATTTGATTATTGCAAATATAAAAATAATTTAAACTCGAACTTAAATTAATTATTTTTATAATTAATTTCGTGAGAATTATTTAACATTTTTCAAAATAATGTTTTATTTTAAAATAATTTTTGAAACGCAAATTGAGGTTTAAATTTCTCGAATCTCGAACTTTTTCGTGAAGACGGATTTTTTCGGTGGTTACAATAATATTTTAAATATTTTATATTGTCCATAATCCACTAAGATACACTAATTGTAAGAGTTGGTTTAAAAAACCAAAATATTAAAGGTTTAATTATATCTAAAAACGTTTTGAATTGAAATAGGGCCATAATTATTGAATGAGATGGTAGTTCTTTTTAATTAACCAACAATATATTAATATATTATATCGTCCAATTTTACCTAAAATATTGAAATACCTCAATCATAATTAGTGACCTGAAAAAAAAAATTGTAAATTTTATTATATTACTAAATATTCTAATCATGTAAAAAGAGCTGAAATACTACGGATACCCAAAACCCTACTGATAGATAATGTTCATAAATATGATGATGCAGGTCTCTGGATGGTTTGTCCTAGTGAAGAGTTTAATGATTTTAGTGTTGATACCTACTTCAATAAAAAATTATTCAATAATTTTATATTCATTTAAAGAAAGGAGTAATAATTCATTTATTTTATTTTTTAAAAAAAAGTTAATACAATATTTAAAGTCTAATGATAAAAATAAGTGGGTTGAACTAATTAACAAAAACATTAAAAATATAATGAACATAAATAAAAAATAATCACAATTACAAAGGCAACATAAAATTTAACATTAACTTTCTCAAAAAAAATATTAATAAGTGAGTAATAATTTTATTATATTTTAATTAACTAATACTTAATTAACTAAATGTGTTTTGATTTTTTAATTATGTACTATTTTTATTAATCTTATAATATCTAATATTCTATGAAATTAAGACTTTTATCAAATATATAACAAGATTATAAATATTATATTTGAAAGTGAATAAAATATTTTGCATATTTAAAATATTTTACAATTAATATGCAGATATTAAAGAATTTTGAATGACATTAAAATAATAAATTTGTAAAATATTTAAAGAAATACAAACTCAATGATTTATTAATCAACTGAAATATAATTATTATATAATTTAAAGAATGGTATCGACCCTAATTAATGTCCCTTCATTCAAACTAACATTTTATTCTTTAAAAGTAATATATTATATATAACTATTGTATAAGTTTAAAATAGATGGTTGAAGATAATAAAAAATATTAATTTGTGGAATTAGTTGTTGAATGCTTATATATTAAAATAATAATTATTTTAATAATATTAGCTTTGTTGGTCAATAGTGTAAGAATCAATGATTAATAAAAAAAAATAATGTTTTTGAATTTATATGGCACATTATAAGTTTACTGTACAAACAACAATTGTTTTAGTTTATGAATAAATTTGAGACTTGCATCCCAGATTAGGAATAAATTTGATATTTAACAATTTTAAAAATATGTTAGTTTTATATTATTAACCTTATTATAATAATACATTATACTGGTCATATCCTCCATGCACTTGAAACATACAACATTCTTAAGTGAGAACTAGGTTGAATTGAATTTGTAATTTTTGATATTTTAAACATAAATTTTGTTATTTAAGTCACTATATTTGGTTTAATTTGTATAAAAAAATATTATTTTAACTATTCTACAAAAAATAATTGTAAAAAAATATTAGTTTGCATGAATTATATATTTTAATTCAGGGGATTAGTTTCTCTTTCATTGAGAAATTCAAATTGATCCAAGTACCACAACGACGTCTTTTGGGCATTCTCTTTCCCCTGAGAGAGATGTGATATATTGACCAAAAAGTCATATTATATACGTTCAACTTTTTTATTTGTTGAATGTAGTTGACATGATGAATGTTAAAACTGTAGATGAAATTTGTGAGATGTTTTAAATAAGAACCCTCAAAAAGAGAGTAAGATCCTAAAGAGAATATATATAAATGTGTGTGATATGTCACTTTTTATATTTTCAACCACAAATTCCAAACAAGACCTCTAATATCGCGAGTTTACAATTCTTTGTTATTGGCCACATATCCCTCTTAACAAAACAACAAACAATCATAATCGACATTTCATCTCTTGACCTTAAAACTTGGATCTGAATATCCTTAAAGTTGTTTTAAAGTCTAAGGAGTGTTCTCCATTCCTTTGTATGTTTTTAATCACTCTTTAATTATACTTCCACTTTGAATTTGAAATTTTAATGTTTTAGTTTTCATAAGCTTGTATGATGCCTAGTTGTTGAATTTTTTGATTGAAAATCGATCCTATGTTCATTTATGAGATTTTTGTGAAATCCAATATCGATCCATCGATCTCAACCAAAAAAACCCAAATTTGAATTTCAAGAAATTGAAACACTGGTTTTCTGTTAGTTGGGCTAATCCTCAAGAACAAAAGCTTAAAAAACTTCTCAACATGTTTCTAATAATGTTAAACAACTATTTGGATAATGTTTGATCAATCCTGATTATGTTTTTTTGAATAATATTTGATCAATCCTAATTATATTTGATCAAAATCAAAAATTTAAAAATAATTAAAAATTTTGATTTCATGAATTAGTCCAAATTTTATAAGGAAGATATTGACAAGCTTCTTATACTTCAAAACATCTTGAAAACAAAAAAATTATTTTTTGCCAAAAACTGTTTTAAACAAACTGATCATCACCCAAATCGAATGATACTTTAGGACGATGTTCTAAATATTCCTAGGTGCTTTGTGAAGCTATTTAGGCCATTGGATCAACGAATCCAAGTATCCATCAAAATTGCAAAATTTGAAATTTTGATGTTCTTGAGGACTGAGAGGTCCGACCAATAAATCTAATTAAGGACCGAGAGGTTCAACCGATCAATCTATGTTAGGCCTGAGGGGTTGAACCGAACTTTTCAAATAGGACTGGGAGGTCATACCGATGTTCTTCAACTAGGATCTAGAGGTCCGACCGAGAATTCTGGCCAAGGACCGAGAGTCCTTAACACCCCGACCGAGGCCTTTCATCCTGAAACAATAGGTCCGATCGAGGGCTTGATCCCCGATCGATAAAAACGAACCCAGGAACTAGGACACGAGGCCTGTTTGGTCCACTTTCAAAATCCATTTTTTTTAATTTGGAACCTAAACCATTTTCTAAAATTCCAAGAAATTAGAAAATGTTTTCAAAATATTTTTGGGATATTTTAAAAAAAATTGACAAGGCTTGTTTAAAATTTATTTTTAAGTCCTAATACCTTTACTACTGATGTTCTTTAGGTATCTCACTAGTCATTATCAGCAATATGTACCAACATTTAAATAATTTTTGTTATAATTATTTAAATAGTATTAAAACATACGCATGCCTAGTATTAGAAGAATAATTAGTTAAAATAAAACGATATACAACCAATTTTCAAAAGCTAAATTTATAAAGTAGAGACAATTTTAAACGTGAAAGGAGGATAAGCGCGAAAACCCTTTCCCGAGTATCACCAAACTCGAATTAAAACAAAACTTTGGCTTACAATACGTTTGAACACGTAAGTCTATATTTTTTTATTTTCAAAAATAATTGATGAATTTATCTCCAAATGAATAATTTTTTAAAATAATTATTTTTAATTAATTTAAACCACGAATTTAAAAAAAAAATCAAATTATAATTTAATTAACACAAATCCTAAAATTATTTAAATTTTGAAGCCAAATTAATTATTTTTATAATTAATTTCAATAAATTGTTAGGATTATTTAAAATCTTTAAAAATAATGTTTTATTTTAAAAAGATTTCTGACACGCAAACCAATGTTGAAATTATTGAACTTCGAGCGACTCCGGGCTCACTACGAGTTTTTCGGTAGTTACAGACTCTGTTTCAAATAAATAATTTTTTAAATTAATAAATTTTAACTATTTTAAATAACGAATTTCTAAAATATCCAATTTTAATTTGATTATTGCAAATTTAAAGATTATTTAAACTCGAACTCAGATTAATTATTTTTATAATTAATTTCGTAAGAATTATTTAATTTTTATACGTAAATTGAGGTTTAAGTTTCTTAAATTTCAAGCTTTTAAGGGAACACGAGTTTTTCTGAGGTTATAATATTGTTTTCAATATTTTATACTTTTCATAACCCTGAAAATAATATAATGATAAGAGTTAGTTTAAGAAACTAAAATATCATATGTTCAATTCCATCTAAAATCGATTTGAGTTTAAGTGAGATTATAATTGTTCAAGTTTTCTTAATTAAAAAAATATATATTATATTGTACATATTTACATAATAAATTGAAATACTGAATCATAATTAGTGACCTGATACAAAATTTAAAATTATATCCATTTTTTATATTATCATATATTCTAATAATGTAGAAAGAGCTGAAATACTACGGAAACCCAAGACCCTACGGATAGACAATGTTCATAAATATGATGCTGCAGATCTCTTGATGGTTTGTCCTAGTGAAGAATTTAATGATATTATTGTTGATACCTACTTCAATATATAGATTATTTAATAATTTTATATTTATTTAAAGAAAGGAGTTATAATTTTATTTTTTTATTTTAAAAAAAATAATACAATATTTAAAGCCTAACAAAAAAAAATAAGAGAGTACAACTCGTCAACATAAACATAAAAAAATATAATGAGTTAAACATTTGAAAGAAACAATAAGAACTTAAATAAAAATTAATCATCAAATAAAAAACTTTACATAAAATTTAATATTAACTTTCTCAAAAATATTAATAATTTAAGTAATAATTTTTTTTATATTTTAATTAACTAATATTTAACTAATTCAAATATGTTTAGATTATTTAATTCATATACTATTTTTATTAATCTTTTTATATATAATATTCTATGAATTTAAAACTTTGATCAAATTTATAACAAGATTATAAATATTATATTTGAAAGTGAATAAAACTTTTTGCATATTTAAAATTAATATGCTGATATATATTAAAGAATTTTGAATGACATTAAGATAATAAATTTGTAAAATATTTAATAAATACAAACTCAATGAGTTATTAATCAACTGAAATTAAATTATTATATAAGTTACAGAATGTTATGGACTCTAATTAATGTCCGTCATTCAAACTAACTTATTTTCTTTAAAAGTAATATATTATAACTATTTTATAAGTTTAAAATAGATTAGTGAAGATATTAAAAAATATTAATTTGTGGATTTAGTTGTTGAATACTTATATATTAAAATAATAATTATTTTAATAATATTAGATTTGTTGGTCAATAGTGTAAGAAGCAATGATTAATTAAAAAAATAAAAAATCTTTTTGAATAATATAACACAGTAATTATAAACAACAATTTGTTTAGTTTTATGAATAAATTTGAGACTTGCATCCAATGTTAGGAATAAATTTGATATTTAACAATTTTAAAAATATGTTAGTTTTATATTATTAACCTTATTATAATATTACATTATACTACTCATATCCTCCATGCACTTGAAACATACAACATTCTTAGGTGAGAACTTAGTTGATTGAATTTATAATTTTTGATAACATAAATTTTGTTATTTAAGTTACCATATTTGGGTTAATTTGTGTTAATTAAAATTAAATATAATGTCTAAATTTGTATAACAAAATATTATTTTAACTATTTTATGAAAAATAATTAAAAAAAAATATTAATTTGCATGAATTATATATTTTAATTCAGGGGATTAGTTTCTCTTTTAGTAAGACATTCAGAATTGAACCAAGTACCACAAAATTCGGCATCTTTGAGATATTTTGATCAAAATTTTATATTTTATATTATATATATATATATATATATATGATATAGTTGACATGATGAATGATAAAACTATAGATGAAATTTGTGAGATATTTTAGATAAGAACCTTCAAAAAGAGATGATGATACTAAAGAGAATATATATAAATGTGTGTGATATGTCATTTTTAAAATTTTTAACCGCAAATCCCAAACAAGAACTCTAATATCGCGAGTTTACATTAATTTGTTATCGGCCACATATCCCTCTCAACAAAACAACCAACAATCATAATCGACATTTCATCTCTTGACCTTAAAACTTGGATCTGAGCATCCCTAAAGTTTTTTTAAGGTCTAAGGAGTGTTCTCCATTCCTTTGTACGCTTTTAATCGCCCTTTAATTTATACTTCCACTTTGAATTTGAAATTTTAATGTTTTAGTTTTCATGAGCTTGTATGATGCCTAGTTGTTGGATTTTTTGATTGGAAATCAATCCTATGATCATTTACGATATTTTTGTGAAATGCAATATCGATCCATCGATCTCAACCAAAAAAGCCCAAATTTGAATTTCAAGAAATTAAAACACTGGTTTTTCGTTTGTTGGGTTAGTCTTCAAGAACAAAAGCTTAAAAAACTTCCTAGCATGTTTATAATGTTGTTAAGCAATTATCTGGATAATGTTTGATCAATCTTGATTATGTTTGATCAAATCAAAAATTTATAAATAATTGAAACTTTTGATTTCTTGAATTAGTCCAAATTTTATAAGGAAGATATTGGCAAGCTGCTTATACTTCAAAACATCTTTAAAACAAAAAAAACTTATTTTTTTCCATAAACTATTTTAAACAAATTGATCATCACCCAGATCGATTGATACTTTAGGACGATGTTCTAAATGTTCCTAGGTGCTTTGTGAAGCTATTCAGGCCATTGAATCAACGAATCCAAGTATCCATCAAAATTGCAAAATTTAAAATTTTGATGTTTTTAAGGACTAAGAGGTCCGACCAATAAATCTAAGGACCGAGAGGTTCAACCGATAAATCTAAGTTAGGCCTGAGAGGTTGAACCGAACTTTTCAGCTAGGACTGAAAGGTCAGACCGATGTTCTTTTACTAGGACCTAGAGGTCCGATCGAGAATTTTTACATCAAACCGAGAATTCAGACCTAGGATCGAGGAGTCTTGCACACGACCAAGAACTCCCAAACCTAGGACCGATGACTTCCATCTAGGACCGAGAGGTCCGACCGAGAATTCTGGCCAAGGGCCGAGAGTCCTTAACACCCCGACCGAGGCCTTTCATCCTGGAACAATAGGTCCGATCGAGGGCTTGATCCCCGATCGATAAAAACGAACCCAAGACCTAGGACACGAGGCCTGTTTGGTTCCCACTTTCAAAATCCAAAATTATTTTTTTAATTTGGAACCTAAACCATTTTCTAAAATCCTAAGAAATTGGAAAATGATATTCAAAATATTTTTGGGATATTTTAAAAAACATTTTGACAACGCTTGTTTAAGATTTTTTTTAAGTCCTAATACCTTTACTAGTGATGTTCTTTAGGTATCTCACTAGTTATTATCAGCAATAGGTACCAACATTTAAATAATTTTTGTTATAATTCTCTAAATAATATTAAAACATACGCATGCCTAGTATTAGAAGAATAATCAGTTAAAATAAAACGATATACAACCGATTTTCAAAAGTAAAATTTAGAAAGTAGAGACAATTTTAAACGGGAAAAGAAGATTAAGCGTGAAAACCATTTCTCGAGTATTACCAAACTAGAATTAAAACGAAACTTTGGCTAAAAATACGTTTGAACACGTAAGTCTATAATTTTTTATTTTCAAAAATCAGTTGATGAATCTGTCTTCAAATGAATAATTTTTAAATTAATTATTTTTGAATAGTTTAAACAACGAATTTAAAAAAAAATCAAATTATAATTTAATTAACGCAAATCCCAAAATTATTTAAATTTTGATTTTGTCCGGATCCTCCTTTTCTTCCGAAAAAAGGGAAGGAGAAGTATCTTCTTCGGTGGATCCCTCTTGTTCCTGTTTAATCTCCCTCGTTTCGTAAGTTGTTTCTACATCTCTTTCTTCCGTTTTGGGGGTTTCTTTCAGTTTCTTAGTAAGAATGGGTGAGGGTATTCTATCTAAATAGTAGACACAGGTAATAAATAAGAAAATACTAAAGATCCGAGCCATAGAATTTCTTAATTCTGACACAATGTACTTATTAGATCGAATAAGTAAATTTGATCTAATAGAATAATTTTACCGTATCCAGACCAATTTGAAGTCAAATTAATTATTTTATAATTAATTTCAAAAAATTATCTGGATTATTTAAAATCTTTTAAAATAATGTTTTATTTTAAAAAGGATTTCTGACATGTAAACCAATGTTGAAATTAATGAACTTCGATCGATTCCGGACCCACTGCGAGTGTTTCGATAGTTACAGACTTTGTTTCAAATAAATAATTTTTTAAATTAATAAATTTTAACTAATTTAAATAACAAATTTCTAAAATATCAAATTTTAATTTGATTATTGTAAATTTAAAGATTATTTAAACTCGAACTCAAATTAATTATTTTTATAATAATTTCGTGAGAATTATTTAATATCTTTCAAAATAATATTTTATTTAAAAAAAAAAATTAATACGTAAATCGAGGTTTAAGTTTCTTAAATTTACACGAGTTTAAATTTTTAATATTATTTTATATATTTTATACTTTCCATTACCCTCAAGATAGTATAATGATAAGAGTTAGTTTAAGAAACCAAAATATGACAGGTTCAATTACATTTAGAAGCGATTTGATTTGAAGCGGAGTTATAATTGTTGAGTGTTAAGCTCGTTTTTCTTAATTAAAAAAAATATATATTATATTGTACATATATACATAATAAATTGAAATACTCATAGTGACCTGATACAAAATTTAAAAACGGATACCCAAGTCCCTACGGATAGATAATGTTCATAAATATGATGATCTACTGATAGATAATGTTCATAAATATGATGCTGCAGGTCTCTTGATGGTTTGTCCTAGTGAAGAATTTAATGATATTATTGTTGATACCTACTTCAATTATTCAATAATTTTATATTCATTTAAAGAAAGGAGTTATAATTATATTTGAAAGTGAATAAAACATTTTGCATATTTAAAATATTTTACAATTAATATGTAGATATTAAAGAATTTTGAATCACATTAAAATAATAAATTTGTAAAATATTTACACAAATACAAACTCAATGAGTAATTAATCAACTGCAATTAAATTATTATATAATTTAAAGAATTGTATGGACACTAATTAATGTCCCTTCATTCAAACTAACATGTTTTCTTTAAAAGTAATATATTATAACTATTTTATAAGTTTAAAATATATTAGTGAAGATAATAAAAAATATCAATTTGTGCATTTAGTTGTTGAATATTAAAATAATATTATTTTAATAATATTAGCTTTGTTGGTAGATGGTGCAAGAATCAATGAATAATTAAATTAAAAAATGATTTTGAATAATATGATGCATTATAAGTTTATAGAAACAACAATTGTTTTAGTCTATGAATAAATTTGAGACTTGCATCTACCGTGATTAAATTTTATATTTACTAATTTTAAAAATAAGTTAGTTATATTATTAACGTTATTATAATATTACAGTTTACGAGTCATATCACCGATGTACTTCAAATTTACAACATTCTTAGTGAGGTCGAATTTGTGATTTTTGTTATTTTTGACATAAATTTTGTCATTTAAGTCACTCTATTTGGTTTAATTCGTGTGTTAATTAAAATTAAATATAATGTTTAAATTTGTAAGACAAAATATTATTTTCACTATTTTACAAATATTTAAAAAAATATATATTAATTTGCATGAATTATTATATTTTAATTCAGGCGATTAGTTTCTCTTTTATTCATATATTAAAATGTGATCCAAGTGTTGGGGCATTCTCTATCCTTGGGAAATGTGTTATTTTTACCAAAAAAGTCATATTATATATGTTCTAACATTTTTATTTGTTGAATGTAATTATCGTGATGAATTATAAAACTCTAAATGAAATCTCATATTTGTGAGATGTTTTAAATCGATAACCCCTCAAAATGAGAGGAAAATTCTTAAGGAGAATATATATAAATGTGTGTGATGTCTCTTTTTATATTTTTAACCACAAATCCCAATCAATACCTCTAATAATGTGAGTTTACGATACTTTGTTTGACCTCATTATTTTCACACGCATTTCTTATACCTCGGCAAACCAAACATCAAATCACAATTGACCTTTAATCTCGTAACATCACAATCTTTTGTTACTGACTTCTTATCCATCGACAAACAACATTTTAATAACATTTTCACACGTCTATTATTCATTGACAAACCAACCACAACTAGCCTCGTATACACACAAATAATTCACTTAAATTTTTATTTGCGAGAATTCGAATTCTAGTCTCGAGTGTGAAAGATAACCACTTTAACCATTAGACCACTTGTGATTAATGAGTTTTATTTATAATTTTTTGTATGCATGCCGCATATTTTTGTAAACTAATAAAATTTCAAAATTTTAAGTTTCTTTTGATAAAATAAAAAACTAACATTTCGTTTTTTATTAATAATTCTAAGCATGAAAATTTGACTTACCTTATTTTCAAATAATATTATTATTTTTAATAATATTAAAATAATATTTGGAATTTTTATATTCAAAATAAGTTAAAGAATGAATTAAATCCTAATTAAGGGTTAATTATTGTGATAATTGAACCCTAATTAGGAAAATTATTCAAAATTTCAAAGATAATTTGAGGAAAAAAGATTATATTTATTTTACTCAAATTAGACCAAAGAAGAGGTTAAAATTATTTAATTTTGATTTAATCATGATTTATGTTTAATTAATGACTTAAACCAATTAAATAAAATACCCCATAATTCCCCAAAATATAAAAAAATAAATAAATTATGATAAAAATTTTTATTATGATTCCAGAAATATTTTTTGTGAAATTTTTGGTAAAAAGATGAATTTAAAATGAATTAAAAATCGATTTTAATAAACCCTTTAAATAATAATAAAATCGGATAATCCTATGTAGCCGGATTTTTGTTAAAACCTTGTAGAAGGATTCTGGACCAACATATGAGCGCCCATACTTCATCCAACAACCTAGACGCTCTCACACAACCGGATGTTGTGAAGCCACGCGCGCGCACGCCTGTACCCGATTAACTAACGGGATTGTTAACTTCGTTCGACTAATCCCTGACAAACCCAACAGAACCCCACGTTCGTCACCCAAAACGACGTCGTTTGACCCGTCTTCCTCTTTAGTAGACCTGTTATCGCTTCAAATTTTGGGCACGACCCCCCCTCGTTAGTGCCCACGTTTCTACCTTATCCTCCAGCCTTATCATACCGTAAATCAGAGATTTAGGGACAAGATCAGAGAATGGTAAATCCGACTTCAATTACCCCTCCCCGACCGTCTTAGAGGCATTATAAATAGTCCCCCATGGTCTGTAGACCAAATCATCAAACAATCATAAAAAATTCACCCAATATCAGCACTTGAATCTAAGCGTCGAAGATTCTAGCGAACTGGTTTTTGTCAAAACATGTTCTGACGATCAAAGTTTCGATCCAGGCCTTTGAATAGCTGCCAACCCATCCCATAAGTGTTCTCCCTCTGTTGGTATGCTTACATATCATTTGTATCATGATCTATTATTGTAAAATTTGATTTTTTTTCAACATTTTCTTGTTTGATCGGATTTGATCTATCCTTGAGATTGATTGTGTGATTTCTTTATTGAGAATCATTATACATATCATGTATGAGCTTTCTGTTGAAAGAAAATAGATCAAATCAAACTAGATATTTTTTTTTGAAAATTTATGTTTTAAAACTGGATTTTTAAAATCTTTGTGTTCTTGGTTTTAATTTGGATTTTTTGATCCAGTTAGTTGCTATACATGTTTATTAACATGTTAGAATGAATTACATGTAATTGTAATCATATTTTGATCATTTTGATTAAACTGAAAATTTTATTTTATGTGTTCTTGAGTTTTATTCTGGATTTGTTAATCCAATTAGTTGTTATACATGTTTGTGAACATGTTAGGATGAATTCCAAGCAACTGTTTCATCACTTTGATAATGTTTGATCAAATCTTATTTTTGATTTTTTTGGATTCTAATTAAATCCAAAAACTGTTTTAATGATGTTATGATATTTTGTTTTGGTTGTGTTCAACTATATTCATCATTTCAAAGGTAATGGAACAAAAATTAAACCTTGAAAGAGATTAATTTGTAAGATCCTAAAATTTGACCTAAAAATGGTATTTTAAACTTGATCCTTGTAAGGACTTCAAAATCATGATTTTTTTTGGGGGGGGGGGGGGAAACGGTTAAAACAATTTCATTAAATCCCAAAAGTGGGAGGGTCAGAAATCAAAGCTAGACAAACCCTATCTATAATTAAGGATGACAATTAAAATACCATAAAAAAAACTAATTAGTAGAATTCATACATTCTAAAAAACAGAGATTACAAACAGAAAAGACTACATTCAAACATAACCATTCTAGCCTGGGATTTTCGCATGCCATCTATTTTCATTGAGATGCATTCTTCCCCTTCCCCTTCCTCTTCCTTTAACGATAAAAGGAGATTGTATTGAAGATGATGATAAGTATTGTTGATTCTCATTTTAAATTCTCTCTTTGTACATGATCATATGAACTTATTGTAGCTTACGGATCATGATTTCAAGATCCCAATCAAAAGTTATGGACTTCTCAAATTTTTGAAAATTAAAACAAGACACTCGGTCCTAGGGTTTTAGCTTAGAATCGGTGATTCTCGGTCCTGTTCTTCATCAATGATCGAGAAAATGAACACCAGGTCAAAACCCAAGACCAGTGTTCTTCAGCTCCGACCGAGGATCAAGACTAGTGTTCTTCAGCTTCGATCGAGGATCATGACCGGTTTTCTTGAGGAAGGACCGAGCCCCACAATCGAGGATCAGGACTGATAGTTTTAGCCTAGGACCATGGAGCCCGTTTGAGTTTTTTTGATTTAGGCCCGAGTCTTCCCCTTAGCCTAGGACCAATGTTTCTAACCTAGGACTGAGCCATGTTTTAAGCTAGGACTGAGACCATTTAGCCTAGGACCATGGATTAGGATCGAGAGCCTTTAGCCTAGGACAGTGGATAAGGACTGAGAACCTCTTAGACCTAGGACCGATGATTAGGAACGAACCTCTTAGACCTAGGACAAGTAAAGCTAACCCTAACCCTAACCCTAGACCTATGATAGATAATTACCTAACCCTAGGACCTAACACCTCGTAGACTTTTCCCAAATAAAAAACACCTGGTACACTTGACCTGGGACCGAACCTCCGAGGTCTTCGACCTAGCCGCCTAAACTTGAGACTGAGCCTCCCGAGCCTAGGACCGAGCTCTCCGGTCCTTTTACCCATGCGACTGAGCCCTAGTGTAGAGCACCTTAGTCTCGACCGAGCCCGACCGAGACTAGATCGGCCAAACCGAACCTAGACCATAAGACTATATTCCACTTTTCAAAATCCAAAATTATTTTTGTAATTATGGAA